>NC_088127.1:0-180675 GCF_036370855.1 Dromaius novaehollandiae | reverse complement strand
GGGGGGGGGCTGGGAGCAATGTGGGCCTGGGGGGGGCTGGGTATAGTGTGGGGCTGGGGGGGGGGTCTGGGCATGGCGTGGGGCTGGGGAGCCGGGGGCGCTGGGGGGGGCCGGGGGGGGCCAGGGCATGGCATGGGCCCGGGGGGGCCGGGGGGGGCGGTGTGGGGCTGGGGGGGGCTGGGGGGCTGGGGGGGGCTGGGGGCAATGTGGGCCTGGGGGGGCTGGGTATAATGTGGGGCTGGGGGGGGGGTCTGGGCATGGCGTGGGGCTGGGGAGCTGGGGGGGGGCCAGGGGGGGCCAGGGCATGGCATGGGGCTGGGGGGGCTGGGGGGGCGGTGTGGGGCTGGGGGGGGGCTGGGGGCAATGTGGCCTGGGGGGGCTGGGTATAGTGTGGGGCTGGGGGGTGGCTGGGCATGGCGTGGGGCTGAGGGGCTGGGGGGGGCCGGGGGGGTCCTGGGGGGTGGTGTCGGGCTGGGGGGGGCTGGGGAGCTGGGGGGGCTGGGGGGGGGCCGGGGGGTCCTGGGGGGGTGGTGTGGGGCTGGGGGGGTCTGAGCATGGTGTGGGGCTGGGGGGTCTGGGGGCAATGTGGGGCTGGGGGGGGCTGGGTATAGTGTGGGGCTGGGGGGGGTCTGAGCATGGGGGGGGCTGGGGGGGTCACTTTGGGGGTGGGTCCTCCCTCCCTGGTGGGGGGGTCACCCATGGTGGGGGGGGCACTTTGGGGGGGTTCTTTCCTCCCTGGGGGGGGGGCACCCATGCTGGGGGGGCACTTTGGGGGGGGGGTCCTCCCTCCCCAGGGGTGCCAGGTCTTGAGGGGGGGGTACTTTTGGGGGGGGGGGTCATTCCTCCCCGGGGGGGCACCCATGCTGGGGGGGGCACTTTGGGGGGGGGGTCCATCCCTCCCTGGGTGCCAGGTCTGGTGGGGGGGGGGTTTACTTTGAGGGGGGGTTTCTCCCCCTGGGGGCCGCCGGGGCGCCCCGAGGCGGGCGCAGGGGGGTGGGGGGGGTCCCTCCGGGTGCGCCCCCCCGACGTGCCCCCCCCGGTGTGCCCCCCCCCAGACGTGTGCCTCAAGGAGACGATGTCGGTGGCGGACAGCCTGTACAACCTGCAGCTGGTGCAGGACTTCTGCGCCCGCCACTGGGCACCCGCTGTCCCCTGGCCCTCGAGGACCTGCTCTACATGCCCCCCGCCCTCAAGGTGCCCCCCCGGGGACGCGGGGACACATGGGGGGACACGGGGGGACACTGGGGACGCGGGGGGCAGCGGGGACGTGGGGAGCACAGAGGGCAGCGGGGCACAGGGCCATGGGGGGACATTGGGGACATGGGGGACACTGGGGGCATCAGGGGCACAGGGCCATGGGGGATGTTGGGGACATGGGGGACATGGGGGACACTGGGGACACATGGGGGGCACAGGGGACATGGGGCACAGGGCCATGGAGGGACATTGGGGACATGGGGGACACCATGGGCATCAGGGGCGCAGGGCCATGGAGGGACATTGGGGACACCGGGGGCATCAGGGGCACAGGGACATGGGGGGATGTTGGGACATGGGGGACACTGGGGGACATGGGGGACACAGGGGACACATGGGGGGCACAGGGGACATGGGGCGCAGGGCCATGGGGGGACATTGGGGACATGGGGGACACCGGGGGCATCAGGGCATGAGGCCATGGGGGGACACTGGGGACATGGGGGACACCGGGGCATCAGGGGCACAGGGCCATGGGGGGCACAGGGGACATGGGGCGCAGGGCCATGGGGGGACATTGGGGACATGGGGGACACTGGGGGCATCAGGGTCACAGGGCCATGGGGGGGCACAGGGGAACATGGGGGGGCACAGGGGGACATTGAGGGCACAAGAGGGACATGGGGGCACAGGGGACATCAGGGTCACAGGGGGACGTGGAGGGGGATGTGGGGGACACTGGGGACATGGGGCAGCAGGCCATGGGGGGACATTGGGGACATTGGGGACATCAGATGTGTGGGGCCGTAGGGGGACCTTGGGGACATGGGGGGGCATCAGGGGTGCGGGGCCGTTGGGGACATGAGGGACACTAGGGACATGGGCGGATGTGGAGCATGGGGGGACATTGGGGGACACTGGGGACCTGGGGGGGGGCACAGGATGCTCGGGGGGGGCATCAGGGACATGGGGACACAGGGGACATTAGGAGCACGGGGGGGGGACATTGGAGGGGGGTTCGGGGGGGGGTCCCATGGGGGCGGTCCGGTGCCCATGAGGACACTGGGAGGGGGTCCCATGTCCGTAGGGGTGTCTGGGGGGGGTCCCGGGGACACGGGGGGGGCCGTGGGAGGCGGGGGGGGCTCTGCACCCATTGGCCCCCCCCCTGCCCCCCCCAGGATCAACGTGGGGGTCTTCCTCGCCGAGCTCTTCCTCTGCTTCGAGGTGCTGCGGCCGGCCTTCGTGCGCCCCAAGGACCTGGGGGGCTCCGAGGTGCCGGGGGGGGGCACGGGGGGGGGACACGGGGGGCCTCGAGCCCGGGGGGGGGCACTGAGGTCCTGGGGGGGCACAGGGGGCACCCCAAGGACCTGGGGGGGCTCCGAGGTGCCGGGGGGGACACGGGGGGGGCCTGGGGGGGCTCCGAGGTGCTGGGGGGGCACGGGGGGGGAACTGGGGGGCCTCGAGCCTGGGGGGGGGGCACTGAGGTCCTGGGGGGGCACAGGGGGCACCCCAAGGACCTGGGGGGCTCCGAGGTGCTGGGGGGGGGCCGGGGGGTGCCCCAAGGACCTGGGGGGGCTCCGAGGTGCCGGGGGGGGGTCTGGGGGGCCTCGAGCCCGGGGGGGGCACTGAGGTCCTGGGGGGGGCACGGGGGGCACCCCAAGGACCTGGGGGGCTCCGAGGTGCTGGGGGGGGGCCCGGGGGGGGGCTCCAAGGTGCTGGGGGGAGCACTGGGGGGTCCCAAGCCCTGGGGGGGGCCTGGCACGGTGGGGGGGGCCACTGGGTGTCCCCAATATGGGGACGGGGTGGACGATGGCACGCGGGGGGGGCACTGGGGGTCCCAATATGGGGACAAGGGGACACCGGCATGTGGGGGGGCACTGGGGGTCCCCAAGCCCTGGGGGGGCCCTGGCACAGTGGGGGGGGGCACTGGGGGTCCCAAGATGAGGACAAAGGGACACCAACATGCAGGGGGGCACTGGGGTCCCCAAGCCCTGGGGGGGGCCCTGGCACGGTGGGGGGGGCACTGGGGGGGTCCCAATGTGGGGACAAGGGGACACTGGCATGCGGGGGGGGCACTGGGGGTCCCCAAGCCCTGGGGGGGGCCTGGCATGGTGGGGGGGGCACTGGGGATCCCAATATGGGGACAAGGTGACACCAGCAGGTGGGGGGGCATTGGGAGGGGTCCCCAAGCCCTGGGGGTCCCTGGCACAGTGGGGGGGGGCACTGGGGGTCCCAATATGGGGACAAAGGGTTGTGGCACATGGGGGGGGCACTGGGGGGGGTCCCAAGCCCGGGGGGGGCCCTGGCGTGGTGGTGGGGGCACTGGGGGTCCCAATATGGGGACAAGGGGACACTGGCATGCAGGGGGGGGCACTGGGGTGGTCCCCGAGCCCGGGGGGGGCCCTGGGACAGTGGGGGGGGCACTGGGGGTCCCAATATGGGGACAAAGGGACGTTGGCACATGGGGGGGGCACTGGGGGTCTCCAAGCCCGGGGGGGGCTCTGGCACGGTGGGGGGGGCACTGGGGGGGTCCCAATGTGGGGACAAGGGGACACTGGCATGCGGGGGGGGCACTGGGGGGTCCCCAAGCATGGGGGGGCCCTGGCACAGTGGGGGGGGCACTGGGGGTCCCCAATATGGGGACAAGGTGACACTGGCATTTGGGGGGGGGGCTGGGGGTCCCCGGCATGGGGGTGGGGATCCCTGGGAGCCCCCCCGGGATGGGGGGGGGACCCTGTCCCCGGGGGGGGGGGGGCACCCCCTTGACCACCCCCCGTCTTGCAGAGACGCCAGGCACCGGCGATGCCCCGACCCCCAACAGCAGGTGAGGGGCTGCGGGGGGGGGGGGCTTGGCGGGGGGGGCACACGTGCTACGAGCTGCCACGGTCTCAGCCCCCCCCCCCCCGAGCTGGGGGGGGCACCCTGCACCCCCCCTGACCCCCCCCCAATGTCCCCCCCCCCACCCAAGCAGCTCCCCCGTGTTCAACTTCCGGCACCCGCTGCTGCCGGGGGGGCAGCCCCCCCCCTCGCTGCGGGGACCCCCAGGTGAGACCCCGGGGGGGGCGAGGGGGGGGCTCAGACCCAGCTTGGGGGGGGGGTCTTGTTTGGGGGGGGGAGCTCTCTCTGCTGCCCCAAACTTTGTGGCCCCCCCCCGGGTTGATTTGGGGGGGGGTGTTGGGGCACCCGGGGGGGGCTAAGGGGGAGCTGGGGGGGGCATTGGGGGGTCCATGGGCCTGGGGGGGGCACTGGGGGCTTGGGGGGGGGGGCTGTAGGGTGCCCATGGCAAGCTATGGGGTGCTGGGGTGGGGGGGCACATGGGGATGGGGGGGGGCTGTAGGGTGCTCTGGGGGGGCCATAGGGGTGGGGGGGGCTGTAGGGTGCTGGGGGGGCTGTAGGGTGCTCTGGGGGGGGCCATAGGGGTGGGAGGGGCTCTAGGGTGCTCTGGGGGGGCTGTAGGGTGCACTGGGGGGGCCATAGGGATGGGGGGCTGTGGGGTGCACGGGGGGGGGAATATGGGTGGGGGGGCTGTAGGGTGCTCTGGGGGGGGCCATAGGGTGTGGGGGGGGCTGTAGGGTGCATGGGGGGGAATATGGGTGGGGGGCTGTAGGGTGCTCTGGGGGGGCCATAGGGGTGGGGGGGGCTGGTAGGGTGCTCTGGGGGGGCCATAGGGGTGTGGGGGGGCTGTAGGGTGCACGGGGGGGATATGGGTGGGGGGGCTTTAGGGTGCTCTGGGTGGGGCCATAGGGGTGGTGGGGCCTGTAGGGTGCTCTGGGGGGGGGATATGGGTGGGGGGCTGTAGGGTGCTCTGGGCGGGGCCGTAGGGTTGGGGGGGTGAAGTGGGGGGGGCTATGGGGGGTGTTGGGTGCTGGGAGCGCCCTGGGGGTGCTACGGGGCTGTGGAGGTGGGGGGGGGGCTGTGGGGTGCTTTGGGGGGGCAGCCATGGGGCGATCGGGGCTGTTCGGGGGGGGGACACCCCGGGGTGCAGTGGGGGGGCCGGGGGGGCCGGCGTGACCCCCTGCCCCCCAGGCACCCTGCACCCGTCGCCCTCCCTGCCCCACGTCGAGGGCGCCTTCGGCAAGGCCTGGAGCAAGAAGCCGCTGAGGTGAGGGGGGGGCCGGGGGGGGGCCCTGGGGGGGGGCCTGGGGTGCTGTGGGTAGGGGGGCAGTGGGTGCTATAGGGGGCTGGGGGGTGCCGTGGGGGACGTGTGGGGTGCCTGGGGGCAACAGGGCACCCATGAGGGGCGGGGAGGGGGCAATGGGTGCTGTGGGGGCCTGGTGGGGGCAATGGGTGCCCTGGGGGGGCAGGTGGGTGCCTGGATGCCATGGGGGGGGCAATGGGTGCCATGGGGGGGCAGATGGGTGCTGTTAGGGGCAGATGGGTGCCATGGGGGGCAGATGGGTGCCTGGATGCCATGGGGGGGGCAGGAGGGTGCCATGGGGGGGGCAGGTGGGTGCCTGGATGCCATGGGGGGGCAATGGGTGCCATGGGGGGGGCAGGTGGGTGCCTGGATGCCATGGGGGGGGCAGGAGGGTGCCATGGGGGGCAGATGGGTGCTGTTAGGGGCAGATGGGTGCCATGGGGGGGGCAGGTGGGTGCCTGAATGCCATGGGGGGGGCAGATGGATGCTGTGGGGGGCAGATGGGTGCCTGGGTGCCATGGGGGGGGGCAGGAGGGTGCCATGGGGGGCAGATGGGTGCTGTTAGGGGCAGATGGGTGCCATGGGGGGCAGGAGGGTGCCTGGGTGCCATGGGGGGTAGCAGGGTGCCATGGGGGGGGAGGAGGGTGCTATGGGGAGCAGATGGGTGCCATGGGGGGGCAAGTGGGTGCCTGGGTGCCATGGGGGGTAGCAGGGTGCTATGGGGGGGCAGGAGGGTGCCATGGAGGGCAGGTGGGTGCCATGGGGGGACAGATGGGTGCCACGGGGGGTAGCAGGGTGCCATGGGGGGGGCAGATGGATGCCATGGGAGGCAGATGGATGCCATGGAGGGCAGATGGGTGCCACGGGGGGACAGATGGATGCCATGGGGGGGCAGATGGGTGCCATGGAGGGCAGATGGGTGCCATGGGGGGACAGATGGGTGCCATGGGGGGCAGATGGGTGCCATGGAGGGCAGATGGGTGCCATGGGGGGACAGATGGGTGCCATGGGAGGCAGATGGGTGCCATGGAGGGCAGATGGGTGCCATGGGGGGACAGATGGGTGCCATGGGGGGCAGATGGGTGCCATGGAGGGCAGATGGGTGCCATGGGGGGACAGATGGGTGCCACGGGGGGTAGCAGGGTGCCGTGGGGGGGCAGATGGGTGCCATGGGGAGGCAGATGGGTGCCATGGAGGGCAGATGGGTGCCATGGGGGGCAGATGGGTGCCATGGGGGGGCAGATGGATGCCATGGGAGGCAGATGGGTGCCATGGAGGGCAGATGGGTGCCACGGGGGGACAGATGGATGCCATGGAGGGCAGATGGGTGCCACGGGGGGTAGCAGGGTGCCGTGGGGGGGGGAGGAGGGGGCCACCTCGGGGTGACCCCGCAGCCCCCCCCCCCCCCCCCGCCCCGCAGCCACCCGCTCTCGCAGGCCGTCTCCTTCAGCATCCCCTTCGGGCTCGACAGCGACGTCGACATCGTCATGGGCAACCCCCTGGGCGCCGGCCTGGCCCGCTCGGCCAGCAGCGACAGCCTGGCCCCCCCCCGGCGCCGGCCCGGCCCCCCCGCGCCCCCCGCCGCCCCCCCCGCCGCCTCGCCGGAGCTGCCCACCATCGAGGAGGCCCTGCAGATCATCCACAGCTCCGAGCGGCTGCTGCCCGACGGTGCCCCCGACGCCTTCTACCTCCACTCGCCCGAGCCCCCCGGCCCCCCGGGGCCCCCAAGAGCCTCGCCGAGCCCCCCCGGCCCCGCCACGGGCCCCCCAACGGCGACGAGCTGGGGGCCGCCGAGCTGGGGGCCGCCACCGCTGAGCCAGGGGCCACCGCCAAGCCAGGGGCCACCATGGAGCTGGGTGCCACCACCACTGAGCCAGGTACCACCACCAAACTGGGTGCTACCACCAAACTGGGTGCTACCACCAAGCTGGGTGCCACCACTGAGCTGGGTGTCACCACCACTGAGCTGGGTGCCACCACTATTGAGCTGGGCACCACCACCAAGCCAGGTGCTACCACCAAACTGGGTGCCACCACTGAGCTGGGTGCCACCACTGAGCTGGGTGCCGCCACCACCAAGCTGGGTGCCACCACCATTGAGCTGGGTGCCACCACTGAGCTGGGTGCCACCACCACTGAGCTGGGTGCCATCACCACCGAGCTAGGTGCCACCACCCAGATGGGTGCCACCACCACTGAGCTGGGTGCCACCACCAAGCTGGGTGCCACCACCAAACTGGGTGCCACCACCAAACTGGGTGCCACCACCATTGAGCTGGGTGCCACCACCAAGCCAGGTGCCACCACCAAGCTGGGTGCCACCACCAAACTGGGTGCCACCACCACTGAGCTGGGTGCCACCACCATTGAGCTGGGCGCCACCACCAAGCCGGGTGCCACCACCAAGCCGGGTGCCACCACCAAACTGGGTGCCACCACCACTGAGCTGGGTGCCACCACCAAACTGGGTGCCACCACCAAACTGGGTGCCACCACCATTGAGCTGGGTGCCACCACCAAGCCGGGTGCCACCACCAAGCCGGGTGCCACCACCAAACTGGGTGCCACCACCACTGAGCTGGGTGCCGCCACCACTGAGCTGGGTGCTACCACCACCAAGCCGGGCGCCACCACCAAGCCGGGTGCCACCACCAAGCCGGGTGCCACCTCACCCATCCAGGTGCCACCACTGAGCCGTGTCCCACCACCACCCATCCAGGTGCCACCACCACGCAGCCGGGTGCCACCACCGCCGAGCCGGGTGCCAGCACCGCCGAGCCGGGTGCCGCCGCCGCGGAGGCCGGCGTGCGGATGACCAGCTTCGCCGAGCGCAAGAAGAAGCTGGAGGAGGCGGCGGGCGGCGCGCCCAAGGGTGCCGGCGAGGGTGCCGAGGCGGCCGACGGCGGCCCCGGGCGCAGCCCGGCCCTGGCCTCGGAGATGAGCCAGCTGGGCGCCCGCTTGGAGGAGAAGCGTCGGGCCATCGAGGCGCAGAAGAAGCGCATCGAGGCCATCTTCGCCAAGCACCGCCAACGCCTGGGCAAGAGCGCCTTCCTGCAGCTCAAGCGCCCCGAGGGCGCCCGCCTGGAGGAAGAGGAGGAGGAGGAAGAGGAGGAGGAGGGCGGCGGCGGCGGGAGGAAGCAGGTCACCTTCTCGCCCGAGGTGGCCAAAGGGCTGGAGGCCGAGCTGGGCGGCTACAACGAGGCGGTGGCCAAGCTCAACACGGCGCTCAGCACCTTGCAGCTCGACATGCAGCGCCTGAGCCGGCAGCAGGAGCTGCTGCTGCAGGAGCAACGTCCCCCCGCGGCCACCACCGCGGCCACCACCGCGGCCACCACCACGGCCACCACCGCGGCCACCACCGCGGCCACCACCGCCACCGCCCAAGCGTGGGTCATCCCGGCGCCCAAGCCGCCCCGCGCCGGCCCGCCGCGCCCGCCGCCCTCGCCCAAGCCGCCGGCCGCCCCCCGCTCGCCGCAGCCCGGGGGGCGCAGGACGCCGGGGCCCCCCGCCGCCGCCGCCGCCGCCGCCGTGACCCCCCGCAGCCCCCGGCGCCCGGCCGAGCTGCGCCTGCCGCCCCTGACGCGGGTGCTGACGCCGCCGCACGACGTCGACACCCTGCCCCACCTGCGCAAGTTCTCGCCCAGCCGGGTGCCCGTGCAGACCCGCTCCTCCATCCACTTCGAGGAGGAGGAGGAGGAGGAGGAGGAGGAGGAGGAGGAGGAAGAGGAGGAAGGTGGCGGCGGAGCCCCGCGGCTGGAAGCCGGCGGCAACCTGCGGCCCGGCGGCACCCGGGTGTCGGGCGACGGCACCAGCGACGCCTCCTCGCCGGGCGAGCGCCGCGCCAGCCTGGCAGAGGGGCCACCGGGCGCCCGGCGGGCCCAGGAGCACGAGGGCGAGGGCGACTCGCTGGAGGGGTCCCCCACCGAGGACGCCGAGCCCCGCGCCAGCCTCGGCTTCTTCTTCAAGGTGCGGGGGCGCGCGGTGGCTCAGGGGACACGGGGACACAGGGTTGAGGGACGTGGGGCTGGGGGACATGGTGGCGTGGGGCCGGGGGACGTGGGGACGCAAGGATGGGAACATGGGGCTGGAGGACATGGTGGCAGGGGGCTGGGGATGTGGGGTTGGGGGACATGGGGTTGGGGGACATGGGGTTGGGGGACACGGGGACATGGGGTTGAGGGACATGGGGACACAGGTTGAGGGATATAGGGCTGGGGGACATGGTGGCATGGGGCTGGGGGACATGGGGACACAGGTTGAGGGACATGGAGCTGGGGGACATGGGGACACAAGGTTGAGGGACATGGAGCTGGGGGACATGGGGACACAGGGCTGAGGGACATGGGGACACAAGGATGAGGGATATGGGGCTGGAGGACGTGGTGGCATAGGGCTGGAGGACACGGGGCTGGGGGACACAGGGTTCAGGGACATGGGGACACAAGGATGGGGGACATGGGGCTGGGGGACATGGGGTTTAGGGACACGGGGACACAGGGTTGAGGGACGTGGGGCTGGGGGACATGGTGGCATGGGGCCGGGGGACGTGGGGGCGCAAGGATGGGGGATGGGGGGCCCCAACATGGGGCTGGAGGACATGGTGGCAGGGGGCTGGGGGACATGGGGACACAGGTTGAGGGATATGGAGCTGGGGGACATGGGGACACAAGATTGAGGGACATGAGGACACAAGGATGAGGGATATGGGGCTGGAGGACGTGGTGGCATGGGGCTGGAGGACATGGGGCTGGGGGACACAGGGTTGAGGGACATGGGGACACAAGGATGGGGGACACAAGGATGGGGGACATGTGGCTGGGGGACATGGGGTTTAGGGACACGGGGACACAGGGTTGAGGGACGTGGGTCTGGGGGACATGGTGGCGTGGGGCCGGGGGACGTGGGGGCACAAGGATGGGGACATGGGGCTGGGGGACATGGGGTTTAGGGACACGGGGACACAGGGTTGAGGGACATGGGGACACAAGGATGGGGGACACAAGGATGGGGGACATGGGGCTGGGGGACATGGGGTTTAGGGACACGGGGACACAGGGTTGAGGGACGTGGGGCTGGGGGACATGGTGGCGTGGGGCCGGGGGACGTGGGGGCACAAGGATGGGGACATGGGGCTGGAGGACATGGTGGCAGGGGGCTGGGGATGTGGGGTTGGGGGACATGGGGTTGGGGGACATGGGGACACAAGGATGGGGGACATGAGGCTGGAGGACATGGGGCTGGGGGATGTGGGGACACAAGGATGAGGGATATGGGGCTGGGGGACATGGGGCTGGGGGACATGGGGTTGAGGGACATGGGGACACAGGTTGAGGGATATGGGGCTGGGGGACATGGTGGCGTGGGGCTGGGGGATGTGGGGTTGGGGGCATGGGCCTGAGGGACATGGGGACACAGGTCAAGGGACATGGGGCTGGAGGACATGGTGGCATGGGGCTGGGGACATGGGGTTGGGGAACATGGGGACACAGGGCTGAGGGACATGGGGACACAAGGATGGGAAATATGGGGCTGGAGGACATGGGGCTGGGGGACATGGGGCTGAGGGACATGGGGACACAGGGTTGAGGGATATGGGGCTGGGGGACATGGTGGCGTGGGGCTGGGGACATGGGGCTGAGGGGACATGGGGCTGGGGGACACAGGAGACCGTCCCCGTGCGGGTCCCCAGCGGCGGTCCCTGGTGATGGGTGCCGGTCCCCACTGCTGGGTGATGGTCCCCGGTGGCAGTCCCTGGTGATGGGTGATGTTCCCTGGTGCCGGGTGACAGTCCCTGGTGCCAGGTGACGTTCCCCGTGACGGGTGACAGTCCCCAGTGGCGGTCCCTGGTGCTGGGTGATGGTCCCCATGACGGGTGAAGGTCCCCAGTGATGGGTGACGGTCCTTGGTGGCGGGTGACAGTCCCCACTGCCGGGTGACGCTCCCCGGTGCCAGGTGCCCGTCCCCGGTGATGGTCCCCGCTGGTGGTCCCTGGCGATGGGTGACGTTCCCTGGTGATGGGTGACAGTCCCCGGTGGCGGTCCCCGGTGCTGGGTGCTGGTCCCCATGACGGGTGAAGGTCCCCAGTGATGGGTGACGGTGCTTGGTGGCGGGTGACAGTCCCCACTGCCGGGTGACGCTCCCCGCTGCCGGGTGCCCGTCGCCGCTGGTGGTCCCTGGTGATGGGTGACGTTCCCTGGTGACGTGTGACAGTCCCCAGTGGCGGTCCCCGGTGCTGGGTGCTGGTCCCCATGACGGGTGAAGGTCCCCAGTGATGGGTGACGGTCCTTGGTGGCGGGTGACAGTCCCCACGGCCGGGTGACACTCCCCGCTGCCGGGTGCCCGTCCCCGCTGGCGGTCCCCGGCGATGGGTGGCGGTCCCGGGTGATGGGTGGCGGTCCCCACTGCCGGGGGCCGGTGCCCGGTGGCGGGTGACGGTCCCCAGCGCCGGTGACGGTGGCCGTGGGGCGCAGGCGGAGGAGAAGGCCGAGGCGGCCATGGCGCAGAAGCGGGCCAGCCTGCTGCAGCGGCAGCAGCGGCGCAGCGAGGAGGCCCGTCAGCGGGCCAGGTGAGGGCCCCCCCGAAAGCCCCCCCCCCGGGGGGGGGCCATGGGGGGCTGGGGCAAGGGGGGGGGTCCTCGAAACTGCCCCCCCCGGGGGGCCATGGGGGGCTGGGGCAAGGGGGGGGTCCTCAAAACTGCCCCCCCCGGGGGGTCATGGGGGGGGTTGGGCAAGGGGGGGGGGCCTCGGAACTGCCCCCCCCGGGGGGTCATGGGGGGGCTGGGGCAATGGGGGGGGCCTCGAAACCGCCCCCCTGGGGGGGGTCATGGGGGGGCTGGGGCAATGGGGGGTGCTCGAAACCGCCCCCCTGGGGGGTCATGGGGGGGGGCTGGGGCAATGGGGGGGTCCTCAAAACTGCCCCCCCCGGGGGGTCATGGGGGGGCTGGGGCAATGGGGGGGTCCTCGAAACTGCCCCCCTGGGGGTTCCGGGGGGGGGCTGGGGCAATGGGGGGGTCCTCGAAACTGCCCCCCTGGGGGGGTCATGGGGGGGCTGGGGCAATGGGGGGGTCCTCGAAACCGCCCCCCTGGGGGGGTCATGGGGGGGCTGGGGCAATGGGGGGGTGCTCGAAACTGCCCCCCTGGGGGGGGTCATGGGGGAGCTGGGGCAATGGGGGGGTCCTCGAAACTGCCCCCCGGGGGGGTCATGGGGGGGCTGGGGCAAGGGGGGGGGTCCTCAAAACTGCCCCCCCCGGGGGGTCATGGGGGGGCTGGGGCAATGGGGGGGTCCTCGAAACCGCCCCCCTGGGGGGGGTCATGGGGGAGCTGGGGCAATGGGGGGGTCCTTGAAACCGCCCCCCTGGGGGGGTCATGGGGGAGCTGGGGCAATGGGGGGGTCCTTGAAACCGCCCCCCTGGGGGGGGTCATGGAGGGGCTGGGGCAAGGGGGGGTCCTCGAAACTGCCCCCCTGGGGGGTCATGGGGGGGCTGGGGCAATGGGGGGGTGCTCGAAACTGCCCCCCTGGGGGGGGTCATGGGGGGCTGGGGCAATGGGGGGGGTCCTCAAAACTGCCCCCCTGGGGGGGTCATGGGGGGGCTGGGGCAATGGGGGGGTGCTCGAAACTGCCCCCCTGGGGGGGTCATGGGGGGCTGGGGCAATGGGGGGGGTCCTCAAAACTGCCCCCCTGGGGGGGTCGTGGGGGGGCTGGGGCAAGGGGGGGGGGTCCTCAAAACCGCCCCCCCGGGGGGTCATGGAGGGGCTGGGGCAATGGGGGGGTCCTCGAAACTGCCCCCCTGGGGGGGGGCCATGGGGGGGCTGGGACAATGGGGGGTCCTCAAAACTGCCCCCCGGGGGGGTCATGGGGGGGCTGGGGCAAGGGGGGGGGCCTCGAAACTGCCCCCCCGGGGGGGGTCATGGGGGGGCTGGGGCAAGGGGGGGGTCCTCGAAACTGCCCCCCCCGGGGGGGTCATGGGGGGGCTGGGGCAATGGGGGGGTCCTCGAAACCGCCCCCCCCGGGGGGGCCCATAGAGGTGCAATGGGGGGGGCTCCTCAAAACCGCCCCCCCGGGGGGGCCATGGGGGGGCTGGGGCAATGGGGGGGGTCCTCAAAACTGCCCCCCCGGGGGGGGTCATGGGGGGGCTGGGGCAATGGGGGGGTCCTTAAAACTGCCCCCCTGGGGGGTGCCCATAGAGGTGCAATGGGGGGGGGCCCATAGAGGTGCCATGGGGGGGGGGGGCTCCTCAAAACCACCATTGCAGGGTGCCCATAGAGGTACAGTGGGGGGGGGCTCCTCAAAATCCCCCCCCCGGGGGGTGCCCATAGGTGTGCAATTGGCGGGGGGGGGCCCATAGAGGTGCAATGGGGGGGGGCTCCTCAAAATCCCCCCCCCGGGGGGGTGCCCATAGAGGTGCAATGGGGGGGGGTGGCCCATAGAGGTGCAATGAGGGGGGGCCATAGAGGTGCAATGGGGGGGGCCCATAGAGGTGCAATGGGGGGGGGCCCACAGAGGTGCCATGGGTGGGGGGGGGGGGCTCCTCGAAGCCGCCATTGCAGGGAGCCCATAGGGGTGCAATGGGGGGGGGGGGGGGGGCTCCTCAAAACCACCATTGCAGGGAGCCCATAGAGGTGCAATGGGGGGGGGCCCATAGAGGTGCAATGGGGGGGGGGGGGCTCCTCGAAACCACCATTGCAGGGAGCCCATAGAGGTGCAATGGGGGGGGGCCCATAGAGGTGCAATGGGGGGGGGGGGGCTCCTCGAAACCACCATTGCAGGGAGCCCATAGAGGTGCAATGGGGGGGGGGCTCCTCAAAATCCCCCCCCGGGGGGTGCCCATAGGGGTGCAATGGGGGGGTGCCCATAGAGGTACAATGTGGGGGGGCCCATAGAGGTGCAATGGGGGGGGGGCTCCTCAAAATCCCCCCCCCGGGGGGGTGCCCATAGAGGTGCAATTGGGGGGGGTGCCCATAGAGGTGCCATGGGGGGGGGGGGGGGCTCCTCAAAACCACCATTGCAGGGAGCCCATAGGGGTGCAATGGGGGGGGGCCCATAGAGGTGCCATGGGGGGGGGGGCTCCTTGAAACTGCCCCCCCGGGGGGTCGTGGGGGGGCTGGGGCAATGGGGGGGGCCCCTGAAACCGCCCCCCCGGGGGGGCCCATAGAGGTGCAATGATGGGGGGGGGGGGGCTCCTCAAAACCGCCATTGCAGGGAGCCCATAGAGGTGCAATGGGGGGGGGGCCCATAGAGGTGCAGGGGGGGGGCCCATAGAGGTGCAATTGGGGGGGGCCATAGAGGTGCAATGGGGGGGGCCCATAGAGGTGCAATGGTTGGGGGGGGGGGGCTCCTCGAAGTCGCCATTGCAGGGAGCCCATAGGCGGGGGGGGGTCCTCAAAATCCCCCCCCCGGGGGGGCCCATAGAGGTGCCATGGGGGGGGGGGTCTCCTCAAAACCACCATTGCAGGGAGCCCATAGGGGTGCAATGGGGGGGGGGGGGGCGCTCCTCGAAGCCGCCGCGGCTGAGCAGGGTGCCCCCCCCCGGTGCCCCCCCCCCCCCCCGGTGCTGCAGGGCGGCGGAGGAGGAGGAGGAGGAGGATGGCCGCCGCGGGGCCTTCACGCGCCGCGAGTACGAGCGGCGGCAGCAGCTCAAGCTCATGGCCGACCTGGAGAAGGTGCTGCGGCAGCGCGCCCCCCCCGCCCGCGCCCCCCCCCGCCGCCCCCGGCCCCGCAGCGGCTGCTGCGACGACTCCGCCCTGGCGCGCGGCCCCGCCAGGGGGCTTCTGGGTACGGGGACACGGGGGGGGGACATGGGGACACGGGGGGGGACATGGGGACACGGGGACATGGGGACACAGGGGGGGACATGGGGACACGGGGGGGGGACATGGGGACACGGAGGGGGGACATGTGGACAAGGCCCTGCCAGGGGGCTTCTGGGTACGGGGACACGGGGGGACATGGGGACACGGGGACACGGGGGGGGACATGGGGACACGGGGGGGACATGGGGACACGGGGACATGGGGACACAGGTGGGTACATGGGGACACGGGGACACAAGGGGACACAATCCCACCGAGGGGCTTCTGGGGACGGGGACATGGGGGGGGACATGGGGACACGGGGGGACACAACCCCACCGAGGGGCTCCTGGGGACAGGGACACGGGGGGGGACATGGGAACATGGGGGGGGGACATGGGGACATGGCCCTGCCAGGGGGCTTCTGGGTACGGGGACACGGGGGGACACGGGGGGGACATGGGGACACAGGGGGGGACATGGGGACACGGCCCTGCCAGGGGGCTTCTGGGTACGGGGACATGGGGACATGGGGACACGGGGGGGACATGGGGACACGGAGGGGGGACATGTGGACAAGGCCCCGCCAGGGGGCTTCTGGGTACGGGGACACAGGGGGGGACATGGGGACACGGGGGGGGACAC
The DNA here is from genome assembly GCF_036370855.1 of Dromaius novaehollandiae. Classification (NCBI taxonomy): domain Eukaryota; kingdom Metazoa; phylum Chordata; class Aves; order Casuariiformes; family Dromaiidae; genus Dromaius; species Dromaius novaehollandiae. The sequence goes on along the minus strand of NC_088127.1, from coordinate 164,907 downwards.
GGCCCTGCCAGGGGGCTTCTGGGTATGGGGACACGGGGGGGGACATGGGGACATGGGGACACAGGGGGGTACATGGGGACACGGGGACACAAGGGGACACAATCCCACCGAGGGGCTTCTGGGGACGGGGACACGGGGGGGGACATGGGGACATGGGGGGGGACATGGGGACATGGCCCTGCCAGGGGGCTTCTGGGTACGGGGACACGGGGGACACGGGGGGGACATGGGGACACAGGGGGGGACATGGGGACACGGCCCTGCCAGGGGGCTTCTGGGTACGGGGACATGGGGGGGACATGGGGACATGGGGACACGGGGGGGACATGGGGACACAGGGGGACATGGGGACATGGCCCCGCCAGGGGGCTTCTGGGTACAGGGACACGGGGGGGGACATGGGGACACAGGGGGGGACGCAGCCCCGCCAGGGGGCTTCTGGGTACGGGGACATGGGGGGGGCATGGGGACACGGGGACATGGGGACACGGGGGGACACAACCCCACTGAGGGGCTCCTGGGGACAGGGACACGGGGGGGGACATGGGGACATGGGGGGGGACATGGGGACATGGCCCTGCCAGGGGACTCCTGGGTATGGGGACACGGCGGGGGGGGATGTGGGGGGACATGGGGACAAGGCCCCACTGAGGGGCTCCTGGGGACGGGGACATGGGGGGGGAATGTGGGGGGACATGGGGGACACAGGGGGAGATGGGGACATGGGGGGACATGGGGACACAGCCTGGCGAGGGTCTCCTGGGTGTGGGGACACTGGGGGGGTGACAAAGTGACATGGGGGGGGACACGGCCCTGCCAGGGGTCTTCTGGGTGTGGGGACATTGGAGGGGGGTGACAAAGTGACACATGGGGGGGGGGACACAGCCCTGCCGAGAGTCTTCTGGGTGTGGGGACACTGGGGGGGGTGACAAAGCGACACGGGGGGGGACACGGCCCTGCTGTGGGTCACCTGGGTGTGGGGCCACTGGGGGGGAGGTGACAAAGTGACACATGGGGGGGGACACGGCCCTGCTGGGGGTCACCTGGGTGTGGGGACATTGGGGGGGAGGTGACAAAGTGACACATGGGGGGGGACACAGCCCTGCTGGGGGTCACCTGGGTGTGGGGACATTGGGGGGGAGGTGACAAAGTGACACATGGGGGGGGACACAGCCCTGCTGGGGGTCACCTGAGTGTGGGGACATTGGGGGGGAGGTGACAAAGTGACACAGGGAGGGGACACAGCCCTGCCGGGGGTCACCTGTTTGTGGGGGAACCGGGGTGCAGGGGAGGGGGCTGCCGCGGGGAGGGCGGTGCGGGGGGGGTTGCCCGCACCCCAGGGTGCCCCCCACCCTTGGGTGCCCCCCCCCCGCACCCTTGGGTGCCCCCCACCCTTGGGTGCCCTGACGCGGGGGTGCCCGCAGGCGCCAGGCTCAGCAAGGTCTACTCCCAGTCCACCCTGGCGCTGGCCTCCGTGGCCGCCGAGCCCGGCAGCACCCCCGCCGCGGGGCGGCCCCCCAGGTGCGGGGGGGGTCGGGGTGGGGGTCAGGGTGGGGGTCAGGGTGGGGGGGGCCGGGGTGGGGTGTCTGGGTGAGGGTCTCGGTGTCAGGATGGGGGCGGAGGGCTCGGGGGGGGGGTCGGGGGGGACTCGGGGGGGGGTCAGGGTGGGGGTCAGGGTGGGGGGGGCCGGGGTGGGGGGTCTGGGTGAGGGTCTGGGTGTCAGGATGGGGGCTGAGGGCTCGGGGGGGGTCGGGTTGGGTGTCGGGGGGGTCAGGGTGGGGGAGGTCCGGGGGTTGGGGTGGGGCTCAGGGTGGGGGGGGTCTGGGTGTCAGGATGGGGGCTGAGGGCTCGGGGGGGGGTCGGGGGGGGGTCGGGTTGGGTGTCGGGGGGGGTCAGGGTGGGGGAGGTCCGGGGATTGGGGTGGGGCTCAGGGTGGGGGGGTCTGGGTGTCAGGATGGGGGCTGAGGGCTCAGGGTGGGGGGCTCAGAGTGGGGTGTCAGGGTGAGGGTGGGGTGCTCGGAGTGGGGGGGGGTCAGGGTGGGGGTCAGGGTGGGGGGGCCGGGGTGGGGGTCTGGGTGAGGGTCTGGGGTCAGGATGGGGTCTGGGGGCTCAGGGTGGGGGGCTCAGAGTGGGTGTCGGGGGGGGGTCAGGGTGGGGTCAGGGTGGGGGGGGCCGGGGTGGGGGGTCTGGGTGAGGGTCTCGGTGTCAGGATGGGGGCGGAGGGCTCGGGGTGGGGGTCGGGGGGGGACTCGGGGGGGGGGTCAGGGTGGGGGTCAGGGTGGGGGGGGCGGGGGTTGGGGTGGGCTCAGGGTGGGGGGTCTGGATGTCAGGATGGGGGCTGAGGGCTCAGGGTGGGGGGCTCAGAGTGGGGATCAGGGGGGACTCGGGGGGGGTCAGGGTGGGGGTCTGGTGGTCAGGATAGAGGCTGAGGGCTCAGGGTGGGGGTCAGGGTGAGGGTGGGGGGCTTGGAGTGGGGGGGTCTGGGTGAGGGTCTGGGTGTCAGGATGGGGGCTGAGGGCTCAGAGTGGGGGTCGGGGGGGGACTCGGGGGGGGTCAGGGTGGGGGTCAGGGTGGGGGGGGCAGGTGTGGGGGGTCTGGGTCAGGGCCTGGGGGTCAGGATGGGTGCTGAGGGCTCAGGGTGGGGGTCAGGGTGAGGGTGGGGGGCTTGGAGTGGGGGGGGTCTGGGTGAGGGTCTGGGTGTCAGTATGGGGGCTGAGGGCTTGGGGTGGGGCGTCAGGGTGAGGGTGGGGTGCTCGGAGTGGGGGGGGGGGGTCAGGGTGGGGGGGTCGGGGGGGGGTCCGTGGTGGGGGTCTGAGGCCTGAGGGTGGGGATGGGGGGGGCTCAGAGTGGGGTTCTGGGTGGGGGGGGTCTGGGGTCAGGATGGGGTCTGGGGGCTCGGGGGGGGGCTCAGAGTGGGGGTCGGGGGGGACTCGGGGGGGGGTCAGGGTGGGGGGGCCGGGGTGGGGGTCTGGGCCTCAGGGTGGGCTCGGGGTGGGGATCTGGGCGGGGGGGCTGGGGGGGTTGAGGTGGGGGTCAGGATGGGTGCTGAGGGCTCAGGGTGGGGGTCAGGGTGAGAGTGGGGTGCTCGGAGTGGGGGGGGCTCAGGGCGGGGGGTCTGGGTGAGGGTCTGGGTGTCAGGATGGGGTCTGGGGGCTCAGAGTGGGGGTGGGGGGCTCAGGGGGTCAGGGTGGGGGGGTCTGGGGTCAGGATGGGTGCTGAGGGGTCTGGGTGGGGGGGTCTGGGGGATGGGGTGGGGCTCGGGGTGGGGGGTCTGGGCGTCAGGATGGGGTCTGGGGACTCAGGGTGGGGGCGGGGGGCTCGGGGGGGTCAGGGTGGGGGGCTCGGGGTCAGGGTGGGAGTCTGGGGTCAGGATGGGTGCTGAGGGCTCAGGGTGGGGGTCAGGGTGGGGGGGGGTCTGGGGTCAGGAAGGGATCTGGGGGCTCAGGGTGGGGCTCAGGGTGTCTGGGGCTCAGGGTGGGGGGGGTCCCCTGCTGCCCCCCCCCCGCCGTGGGTGCTGAGCGGCCGGGTGCCCCCGCAGCCGGGCAGCGTCACCCTCGGGACCCGGCTCCCCCGGGCGCCCCCCCCCCGGGCGCGACTGGGACAACGGCTCCAGTGCCTCGTCGCCCGCCTCCGCCCCCGAGTACACGGGTGAGCCCCCCCCCCCGGGACCCCCCCGGGACCCCCCCCGCACCCAGCACCCCCCCCGGCACCCAGCAACCCCCCACCCAGGGACACCCTGCCATTCCGCCCCCCCCCCCCGCCCTGGGACACCCAGCACCCAGCACCCCCCCATGACACCCCGGCACCCCCCCCGGCACCCAGCGCCCCCCCCGCGACACCTTGGCACCCCCCCAGCACCCAGCACCCCCCCGGGACACCCTGTCAACCCCCCCCAGCTGGGACACCCCAGCACCCAGCCTGTGCCCCCCCCAATCCCCCCCCGTGGCACCCATGTCCCCTGCGTCCCCCCCAGTGCCTGTGCCCCCCATGTCCCCCCCAGTGCCCCCATGTCCCCTGCGTCCCCCCCCCGGTGCCGGTGCCCCCCATGTCCCCCCAGTGCCCCCCCATGTCCCCTGTGTCCCACCCCGGTGCCCATGTCCCCCCGTGTCCCCCCCAGTGCCTCCATGTCCCCTGTGTCCCCTGTCAGTGCCCATGTCCCCCCGTGTCCCCCCCAGTGCCCCCCCATGTCCCCTGTGTCCCCTGTCAGTGCCCATGTCCCCCCGTGTCCCCCCAGTGCCCCCATGTCCCCTGCGTCCCCCCCTGGTGCTGGTGCCCCCCATGTCCCCCCCAGTGCCACCCATGTCCCCTGCGTTCCCCCCTGGTGCCCATGTCCCTCATGTCCCCCCAGTGCCCCCCATGTCCCCTGTGTCCCACCCTGGTGCCCATGTCCCCCCCCACAGCCCCCCAGTGCCCCCCCATGTCCCCTGTGTCCCCTGTCAGTGCCCATGTCCCCCCGTGTCCCCCCAGTGCCCCCATGTCCCCTGCGTCCCCCCCTGGTGCTGGTGCCCCCCATGTCCCCCCCAGTGCCCCCATGTCCCCTGTGTTCCCCCCTGGTGCCCATGTCCCTCATGTCCCCCCCAGTGCCACCCATGTCCCCTGTGTCCCACCCTGGTGCCCATGTCCCCCCCCACAGCCCCCCAGTGCCCCCCCATGTCCCCTGTGTCCCACCCCGGTGCCCATGTCCCCCCGTGTCCCCCCCAGTGCCCCCCCATGTCCCCTGTGTCCCCTGTCAGTGCCCTTGTCCCCCCGTGTCCCCCCAGTACCCCCATGTCCCCTGCATCCCCCCCTGGTGCTGGTGCCCCCCATGTCCCCCCCAGTGCCACCCATGTCCCCTGTGTCCCACCCTGGTGCCCATGTCCCCCCCCAGTGCCCCCCAGTGCCCCCCCATGTCCCCTGTGTCCCACCCCGGTGCCCATGTCCCCCCGTGTCCCCCCCAGTGCCCCCCCATGTCCCCTGTGTCCCCTGTCAGTGCCCATGTCCCCCCGTGTCCCCCCAGTGCCTCCATGTCCCCTGCATCCCCCCCTGGTGCTGGTGCCCCCCATGTCCCCCCAGTGCCCCCCCATGTCCCCTGTGTCCCCTGTCAGTGCCCATGTCCCCCCGTGTCCCCCCAGTGCCCCCCCATGTCCCCTGCGTGTCCCCTCGGTGCCAGTGCCCCCCCATGTCCCCCCATGTCCCCTGTGTGTCCCCCCGGTGCCTGTGCCCCCCATGTCCCCCCATGTCCCCTGCATCCCCCCCCGTGCCCCCCATGTCCCCCATATCCCCTGCATCCCCCCAGTGCCCAAGCCCCCCAAGTCCCCTGTGTGCCCTCCCATGTCCCCCCCCCGTCCCCAAGCCCCCCCCCGGTGCGTGTCCCCCCCCCCGTGCCCCCCCCCAGCAGCGCTGTCCCCGCAGGCCCCCGGCTGTACAGGGAGCCCAGCGCCAAGTCCAACAAGCACATCATCCACACCGCCCTGCCGTCCCCGCGTCCCCCGTGTGTCCCCCCCCCCGGTGCGTGTCCCCCCCCCCGGTGCCCCCCCCAGCAGCGCTGTCCCCGCAGGCCCCCGGCTGTACAGGGAGCCCAGCGCCAAGTCCAACAAGCACATCATCCACACTGCCCTGCCGTCCCCGCGTCCCCCGTGTGTCCCCCCCCCCCGGTGCGTGTCCCCCCCCCCGGTGCCCCCCCCAGCAGCGCTGTCCCCGCAGGCCCCCGGCTGTACAGGGAGCCCAGCGCCAAGTCCAACAAGCACATCATCCACACCGCCCTGCCGTCCCCGCGTCCCCCGTGTGTCCCCCCCCCCCCGGTGCGTGTACCCCCCCCCGGTGCCCCCCCCCAGCAGCGCTGTCCCCGTAGGCCCCCGGCTGTACAGGGAGCCCAGCGCCAAGTCCAACAAGCACATCATCCACACCGCCCTGCCGTCCCCGCGTCCCCCGTGTGTCCCCCCCCCGGTGCCCCCCCCGGTGCGTGTCCCCCCCCGGTGCCCCCCCCCAGCAGCGCTGTCCCCGTAGGCCCCCGGCTGTACAGGGAGCCCAGCGCCAAGTCCAACAAGCACATCATCCACACCGCCCTGCCGTCCCCGCGTCCCCCGTGTGTCCCCCCCCCCCCGGTGCGTGTACCCCCCCCCGGTGCCCCCCCCCAGCAGCGCTGTCCCCGTAGGCCCCCGGCTGTACAGGGAGCCCAGCGCCAAGTCCAACAAGCACATCATCCACAACGCCCTGGCCCACTGCTGCCTCGCCGGGCGCGTCAACGAGCCCCAGAAGAACCGCATCCTCGAGGTGGGGACGCCGGGGACACCGGGGACGTCGGGGACGCCGGGGACGCTGGGGATGTTGGGGACGTCGGGGACATCGGGGACATGGGGACACCAGGGACGCCGGGGATGCTGGGGACACCAGGGTTGCCAGAGATGCGGGGAATGCCGGGGACACCAGGGACATCAGGGACACCGGGGATGTTGGGGACGTCGGGGACGTCGGGGACATGGGGACACCAGGGACACCGGGGATGCCAGAGATGCGGGGAATGCCGGGGACACCAGGGACACCGAGGACACGGGGATGCTGGGGACACCGGGGACACCAGGGACGTTGGAGACACCGTGGATGTGGGGGACACCGGGGATGCAGAGGACACCGGGGACACCAGGGACGCCGGGGACGCTGGGGATGTTGGGGACGTCGGGGACGTCGGGGACATGGGGACACCAGGGACGCCGGGCATGCCGGGGACACCAGGGATGCCAGAGATGCGGGGAATGCCAGGGACACTAGGGACATCAGGGACACCGGGGATGTTGGGGACATCGGGGACATGGGGACACCAGGGACGCCAGGGATGCCAGAGATGCGGGGAATGCTGGGGACACCAGGGACACTGAGGACACGGGGATGCTGGGGACACCGGGGACACCAGGGATGTTGGGGACACCGGGGATGTGGGGGACACCGGGGATGCAGGGGACATCATGGACACCGAGGACACGGGGATGCTGGGGACACCGGGGACACCAGGGATGTTGGAGACACCGTGGATGTGGGGGACACCAGGGATGCCGGGGACATCAGGGATGCTCGGGACACGGGGACACCGGGGACACCAGGGATGTTGGAGACACCATGGATGTGGGGGTCACCGGGGATGCAGAGGACACCGGGGACGTCAGGGACACCGGGGACGCTGGGGATGTTGGGGACGTCGGGGACGTCGGGGACATGGGGACACCAGGGACGCCGGGGATGCCGGGGACACACGGGATGCCAGAGATGCGGGGAATGCCAGGGACACCAGGGACATCAGGGACACCGGGGACGCTGGGGATGTTGGGGACGTCGGGGACGTCGGGGACATGGGCACACCAGGGATGCCAGAGATGCGGGGAATGCCGGGGACACCAGGGACACTGAGGACACGGGGATGCTGGGGACACCGGGGACACAAGGGATGTTGGGGACACCGTGGATGTGGGGGACACCGGGGATGCAGGGGACATCAGGGACACCAAGGACACGGGGATGCTGGGGACACCGGGGACACCAGGGATGTTGGAGACACCGTGGATGTGGGGGACACCGGGGATGCAGGGGACATCAGGGATGCTCGGGACACGGGGACACCGGGGACACCAGGGATGTTGGAGACACCGTGGATGTGGGGGACACCAGGGATGCAGGGGACATCAGGGATGCTCGGGACACGGGGACACCGGGGACACCAGGGATGTTGGAGACACCGTGGATGTGGGGGTCACCGGGGATGCAGAGGACACCGGGGACGTCAGGGACGCCGGGGACGCTGGGGATGTTGGGGACGTCGGGGACGTCGGGGACATGGGGACACCAGGGACGCCGGGGATGCCGGGGACACCAGGGATGCCAGAGATGCAGGGAATGCCGGGGACACCAGGGACATCAGGGACACCGGGGACACTGGGGATGTCGGGGACGTCGGGGACATGGGGACACCAGGGACGCCGGGGATGCTGGGGACATGGGGATGCCAGAGATGCGGGGAATGCCGGGGACACCAGGGACGTCAGGGACACCGGGGACACTGGGGATGTTGGGGACGTCGGGGACGTCGGGGACATGGGGACACCAGGGATGCCAGAGATGCGGGGAATGCCGGGGACACCAGGGACACTGAGGACACGGGGATGCTGGGGACACCGGGGACACCAGGGATGTTGGAGACACCGTGGATGTGGGGGACACCGGGGATGCAGGGGACACCAGGGACACTGAGGACACGGGGATGCTGGGGACACTGGGGACACCAGGGATGTTGGAGACACCATGGATGTGGGGGACACCGGGGATGCAGAGGACACCGGGGACGTCAGGGACACCGGGGACGCTGGGGATGTTGGGGACGTCGGGGACGTCGGGGACATGGGGACACCAGGGACGCCGGGGATGCCGGGGACACCAGGGATGCCAGAGATGCGGGGAATGCCAGGGACACCAGGGACATCAGGGACACCGGGGACGCTGGGGATGTTGGGGACGTCGGGGACGTCGGGGACATGGGGACACCAGGGATACCAGGGATGCCAGAGATGCGGGGAATGCCGGGGACACCAGGGACACCGAGGACATGGGGATGCTGGGGACACCGGGGACACCAGGGACGTTGGAGACACCGTGGTTGTGGGGGACACCGGGGATGCAGGGGACACCGGGGACACCAGGGATGTTGGAGACACCGTGGATGTGGGGGACACCGGGGATGCAGGGGACACCGGGGACGTTGAGGATGCGTGGGACACCAGGGACATCAGGGATGTCGGGGACACCGGGGACACCAGGCATGCAGGGACACCGGAGACTCAGGGATGCTAGGGACACCAGGGATGTTGGGGACACCAGGGACACGGAGATGCTAGGGACATCAGGGACACTGGGGATGCAGGGGACATCAGAGACACGGGGGGGGACGCCAGGGATGCTGGGGACACCAGGGACGAAGGGGACACCGGGGACACTGGGGACGTGGGGGACATTGGGGATGCGGGTGACACCGGGGCACGTGGCTGCCTGTGGCAGAGACCCCCAGAAACGTGGCCACTCGCAGATGGGCTGCGTTGCCCAGTGTGCCCCCCCCCCGCCCCACCTCTGCCCCATGGCAGGGACTTGGGTGCCCACCCTGCCCCACGGCGGGGATTTGGGTGCCCTCTGCCCCACGGCAGCAGCTCTGGGTGCCTGGTGTCCACGCTGGCCCCAGGCAGGGGCTTTGGGTGCCCTTGCCTGTGCCCCATAGTGGGGGGATGGTGGGTGCCCACCCTGCCCCACAGCAGGGTCTTTGGAGCCCATCAACCCATCTGAGGGGGCTTCAGGTGCCCTCACCCATAGCAGGGAGCTGTGGGTGCCCACCCTGCCCCACGGTAGGGCCTTCGGGTGCCCTCAACCCATATCAGGGGGCTTTGGGGTCCCTCAAGCATATCAGGGAGCTGTGGGTGCCCACCCTGCCCCACCTGTAGGGTCTTTGGAGCCCATCAACCCTTCTCAGGGGGCTTCAGGTGCCCTCACCCATAGCAGGGAGCTGTGGGTGCCCACCCTGCCCCACTGCAGGGTCTTCGGGTGCCCTCACCCATATCAGGGGGCTTTGGGGTCCCTCATGCCATACCAGGGGGCTGTGGGTGCCCACCCTGCCCCATGGCAAGGTCTTCAGGTGCCCTCAACCCATATCAGGGGGCTTCAGGTGCCCTCACCCATACCAAGGGGCTTCAGGTGCCCACCCTGCCCCACTGCAGGGTCTTCGGGTGCCCTCACCCCATATCAGGGGGCTTTGGGGTCCCTCATGCCATACCAGGGGGCTGTGGGTGCCCACCCTGCCCCACCTGTAGGGTCTTTGGAGCCCATCAACCCTTCTCAGGGGGCTTCAGGTGCCAGCACCCATACCAGGGAGCTGTGGGTGCCCACCCTGCCCCACCTGTAGGGTCTTTGGAGGCCATCAACCCTTCTCAGGGGGCTTTAGGTGCCCTCACCCATATCAGAGAGCTTCAGCTGCCCACCCTGCCCCATGGCAAGGTCTTCAGGTGCCCTCAACCCATCTGAGGGGGCTTCAGGTGCCCTCACCCATATCAAGGGGCTTCAGGTGCCCACCCTGCCCCACCTGTAGGGTCTTTGGAGGCCATCAACCCTTCTCAGGGGGCTTTAGGTGCCCTCACCCATGTCAGGGAGCTGTGGGTGCCCACCCTGCCCCACCTGTAGGGTCTTTGGAGCCCATCAACCCATCTGAGGGGGCTTTAGGTGCCCTCACCCATATCAGAGAGCTTCAGGTGCCCACCCTGCCCCACCGCAGGGTCTTCTGGTGCCCTCAACCCGTATCAGGGGGCTTTGGGGTCCCTCACCCATGTCAGGGGGCTTTGGGGTCCCTCATGCCATACCAGGGGGCTGTGGGTGCCCACCCTGCCCCATGGCAAGGTCTTCAGGTGCCCTCAACCCATCTGAGGGGGCTTCAGGTGCCCTCACCCATAGCAGGGAGCTGTGGGTGCCCACCCTGCCCCACGGTAGGGCCTTCGGGTGCCCTCAACCCATATCAGGGGGCTTTGGGGTCCCTCATGCCATACCAGGGGGCTGTGGGTGCCCACCCTGCCCCATGGCAAGGTCTTCAGGTGCCCTCAACCCATCTGAGGGGGCTTCAGGTGCCATCACCCATAGCAGGGAGCTGTGGGTGCCCACCCTGCCCCACGGTAGGGCCTTCGGGTGCCCTCACCCATACCAGGGGGCTGTGGGCGCCCACCCTGCCCCATGGCAAGGTCTTCAGGTGTCCTCAACCCATCTGAGGGGGCTTCAGGTGCCCTCACCCATAGCAGGGAGCTGTGGGTGCCCACCCTGCCTCACGGTAGTGCCTTCGGGTGCCCTCACCCATAGCAGGGAGCTGTGGGTGCCCACCCTGCCCCACCTGTAGGGTCTTTGGAGCCCATCAACCCATCTGAGGGGGCTTCAGGTGCCCTCACCCATAGCAGGGAGCTGTGGGTGCCCACCCTGCCCCACTGCAGGGTCTTCGGGTGCCCTCACCCATATCAGGGAGCTGTGGGCGCCCACCCTGCCCCATGGCAGGGTCTTCAGGTGTCCTCAACCCATCTGAGGGGGCTCCAGGTGCCATCACCCATAGCAGGGAGCTGTGGGTGCCCACCCTGCCCCATGGCAAGGTCTTCAGGTGTCCTCAACCCATCTGAAGGGGCTCCAGGTGCCATCACCCATAGCAGGGAGCTGTGGGTGCCCACCCTGCCCCACCTGTAGGGTCTTTGGAGCCCATCAACCCATCTGAGGGAGCTTCAGGTGCCCTCACCCATAGCAGGGAGCTGTGGGCGCCCACCCTGCCCCATGGCAAGGTCTTCAGGTGCCCTCAACCCCTCTGAGGGGGCTTCAGGTGCCCTCACCCATAGCAGGGAGCTGTGGGTGCCCACCCTGCCCCACCGTAGTGCCTTCGGGTGCCCTCACCCGCACCGGGGCAGGGGGGCTGCGGGTGCCCTCTCCCCCCGTCGGAGAGCACCCGCGCCACCGCCGCCGCCTTCGCCCGCAGGAGGTGGAGAAGAGCAAGGCCAACCACTTCCTCATCCTCTTCCGCGACGGGAGCTGCCAGTTCCGGGCGCTCTACACGCTGGGCGGGGACCCGCCGGAGCTGAGCCGCCTGGCCGGCGTCGGCCCCCGCACCGTCGCCCTGCCCATGGTCGAGGGCATCTACAAGTACAACTCGGACCGCAAGCGCTTCACCCAGATCCCCGCCAAGACCATGTCCATGAGCGTCGACGCCTTCACCATCCAGGGCCACCTCTGGCAGCCCAAGAAGCCCGGCACCCCCAAGAAGCCCGGCACCCCCAAGTAGCGCCCGCCCCGCCGTCGTCGCCCGAGAGCCTGGGGGGGGTGGGGTGGGGGGGGTTCATGGGGTGGGTGCCCCCCACCCCAGATCGCTGAGGTGCCTCCTAATGAGGTGGGTGCTCTGAGGTGGGCTGGTGTCTTGGGGAGTTGGGGGGCCTCGAGGTGGCTGGGTGCTGCGTGGGTGGGCCAGGGCGCTCGAAAGAGGTGGGTGCTCCCCGAAATAGGTGGGTGCTCCTGAAATAGGTGGGTGCTCCTCAAATAGGCGGGTGCTCCCCACGTAGGTGGGTGCTCTTCAAATAGGGGGGTGCTCCCCACGTAGGTGGGTGCTCACCAAATAGGTGGGTGCTCTTCAAATAGGGGGGGGTGCTCCCCACGTAGGTGGGTGCTCCTCAAATAGGCGGGTGCTCCCCACATAGGTGGGTGCTCCTCAAATAGGGGGGTGCTCCCCATGTAGGTGGGTGCTCACCAAATAGGTGGGTGCTCCTCAAATACGTGGGTGCTCCCCACATAGGTGGGTGCTCCTCAAATAGGGGGGTGCTCCCCATGTAGGTGGGTGCTCCCCATGTAGGTGGGTGCTCCCAAATGGATTGGTGGCCCCCCAACCCCCCCAAATGGCCAGGTGCTCCCCAGAATAGGTGGGTGCTCCCCAAAATAGGTGGGTGCTCCTCAAGTAGGTGGGTGCTCCTCAAATACGTGGGTGCTCCCCACATAGAGGGGTGCTCCCCAAATATGTGGGTGCTCCCCAAATGGATTGGTGGCCCCCCAACCCTCAAAATGGCCAGGTGCCCTCCCAAAATGGTCATGTGCTCCCAAAATAAGTGGGTGCTCCTCAAAATAGGTGGGTGCTCCTGAAATAGGTGGGTGCCCCCCACGTAGGTGGGTGCTCCCCAATGGATTGGTGGCCCCCCAACCCCCCCCAAATGGCCAGGTGCTCCCCAAAACAGGTGGGTGCTCCAAAAGTGGTTGATGTTCCTCTCCCCCAGAAAAGGTCCAAGTGCCCCCCAAAATAGGTGGGTGCTCTCGAAATAGGTGGGTGCTCCCAAAATAGGTGGGTGCCCCCCCACCCCCCCAAATGGCCTGGTGTCCCCCAAAATGGTCAGGTGCTCCCCAAAATAGGTGGGTGCTCCAAAATTGGTTGATGTTCTTCTCCCCCAGAAAAGATCCAAGTGGCCCCCAAAATAGGTGGGTGCTCCCGAAATAGGTGGGTGCTCTCGAAGGAGGTGGGTGCTCCTGAAAGGGGGGGTGCTCCCGAAATAGGTGGGTGCCCCCCACCCCCCCCAAATGGCCAGGTGCCCCCCCAAAATGGTCAGGTGCTCCCGAAATAAGGTGCTCCGAAACTGTCCGGTGTCCTCAAAACAGTTGGGTGTCCCCAAAATGGCCGGGTGCCACCAAACTTGTCTAGTGTCCCCCCCCCCCCAAAATGGGTGCTTCAAGATTGTCCGGTGTCCCCAAAATCACTGGGTGCCCCCAAAATAGCACCCACAACTGGCCGGGGGGGGGGGGACACCGGGGCTGATCCCCCAAGCCCATGGCTTGTCCCCTTCTGTGGCCACTGTGTCCCCGATGGTTGGGGACATGGTGGCACCACCTGGGGGGGGACATGGGGGTGGCTCCCCCCAGCCTGCGCCGTGGTCCCCTGAGGTTTGGGGACAGGGTGACACGGCTGGAGGGGACGAAGGGGACATGGAGCCACCAGGGCTGGCCCTGAACCCTCGTGTCCCCCATGGTGGCACAACTGGAGGGGACAAAGGGGACACGGAGCCACCAGGGCCGTCCCCAAGCCCATGTCCCCCTCTGTGCCCAGGTGATGCCACCCCTTGCAGCCACCCAAGGTTTGGGGACAGGGTGACACAGCTGGAGGGGACACAGAGCCACCGCAGCCGTCCCTTAGCCCCCCCCCCCGTGTCCCCCCCCCGCCACCACCCCCTTGGGGACCAGCCAGAGGTGACAGAGAGGGACCAGAGCCACCACGTCCCCCCCCAAACCCCAGCGGGGACCCGGGTGACACAGAGCCACCGGGGGGGGGGGCGGAGTGTCCCCAATGTCCCCAACCGGTGCCAAACTGCCAAAGCCCCAACTGAGCTATTGGGGGGGGGGGGTCCCGGTGTCCCCCCCCCCGGGTGTGTCCCCCCCCCCGGTGTCCCCAATGCTGCTGGCTGCGGCCACCGCGAATGTCGTGCCACCGGCACAGCCTGTCCATATATACATACGGGGGGGGGGGGGGGCTGTATATAGGGGCCGGGGGGGGCTATAGGGGGTGGCGGGTGTTTTTGTGGGGGGGGGGGGCCACCCGCGCGGGCCACCCCCCCCCGTCCGGTGTCATTGTCACTTAATAAAGTAACTTAAAGGTGGTTGTGGCACCTGGGTTGGTTCTTTGGGGGGGGGGGGGAACCCCAGTTTGGGCCCTGACTGGTCCCAGTAGCCCCCCCCCCCGCTCCCGGCCCAGTTTGGGGGGGGCACCAGGACGCCTGGGCCCCGCCGTTAAGTGACACCGAAGTGCGGTATAAAAGGGGGTTTATTGGGGGGGGGGGGACACATGGGGGGGTCAGCGATGGGGAGGGGTCACCGGGGGGGGGGGTGTCATCGCGGGGGGGTCCCGGGGGGGGGGTCGTGGCCCCTCAGTCGTCCTTGAGGCCCCCGAAGACGGAGGAGGGCACCCGCTTCTGCTCCAGCTGCACCTCTGCGGGGGGGGGACACGGGGGGGGGTCAGCGGGGGGGGTGACGTCCCCGTCTCTCCCCCCCCCCCGTGCTGGTGACACCCTTGGGTGACGGCTGGCAGTGTCCTGGGGACCCTCGTGTGCCACCCTGCAGCGCGTCCCCCCGCCCCATGATGTGTCCCCCCCCCCACCCTGGGCCATGTCCCCCCCCAATGCCATGTCCCCCCCATGTCCCCATGTCCCATGTCCCCATGCCATGTCCCCCCAATGCCATGTCCCCGTGTCCCCACCCCCCACACACACAAGCTGTGTCCCCCTCCGTGCCATGTGTCCCCGTGGCATTGCCAGGTCCCCGTGGCCCCACGGTGTGTCCCCACCATGCTGTGCCCCCCCCCGTGCCATGTCCCCGTGTCCCCACCGTGCCATGTCCCCACATCTCCCCCGATGGCCTCATGTCCCCCCCGCCACGTGGCATCCCCATGTCCCCCGCATACCGTGTCCCCACGTCTGTGTGGTGTCCCCACGTCCCCATATCCCCCCGATGTCCCCATGTCCCCCCACGTGCTATGTCCCTGCATCCCCCCTGACGTCCCCGTGTCCTCTGCGTCCCCGTGTCCCCCGATGTCCCTGCGTCCCCCGATGTCCCCGCGTCCCCGTGTCCCTGCGTCGCCCCTGATGTCCCCCAATGTCCCTGCATCCCCTGATGTCCCCACATCCCCCGTGTCCCCACATCCCCTGATGTCCCCACATCCCCCCCTGCATGGTGTCCCCATGTCCCTGCGTCCCCCCGATGTCCCCGTGTCCCCCGATGTCCCCGCGTCCCCGCGTCCCCGCGTCGCCCCTGATGTCCCCCAATGTCCCTGCGTCCCCCCATGCCGTGTCCCCACATCCCCTGATGTCCCCACATCCCCTGTGTCCCCAAGTCCCCCCTGATGTCCCTGCATCCCCCCCCCGCATGGCATCCCCGTGTCCCCCTGCATCCCGCCCGTGTCCCGCTGTCCCCGCTGTCCCCGCCGTGTCCCCGCGGTGTCCCCGCACCGTCGGGCTCGGGCTCCTCGTCGTCGCCCAGCTCGATCTCCTCGGGGTTGGCGGCTCGCGACAGGGCCGCCAGCTCCTCCCGCGTCGCCTCGCTCCTGCGCCCGCCGCCGGCACCCATGGGTGGGGGCACCCCGCCGCCAGGGGCACCCCACACCCGGGGACACCCAGGGGACAACCAGGGGACGCCCAGGGGACACCCAGGGGACGGGGGGCACCCAGGGACCCACCAAAGGCACCCAGGGACACCCGGGGACACCCAGGGGACAGCCAGGGGACGGGGGGCACCCAGGGACCCCCACAAGGCACCCAGGGACACCCAGGGGACAGGGGGCACCCAGGGACCCCCACAAGGCACCCGGGGACACCCGGGGACACCCAGGGGATGGGGGGCACCCATGGATGGGGGCGGCACCCGGGCCACCCTGCCACCCCCGCAAGGCTCCCGGGGACACCCAGGGGACACCCAGGGGACGGGGGGCACCCAGGGACCCCCACAAGGCACCCAGGGACAGGGGGACACCCAGGGGACGGGGGGCACCCGTGGGTGGGGGCACTGCCAGGAGCACCCACACACCCAGGGACACCCAGGGGACACCCAGGGGCCCGGGAGCACCCGTGGGTGGGGGCACCCCGCTGCCAGGGACACCCCACACCCAGGGACACCCAGGGGACACCCAGGGGACAGGGGGACACCCAGGGACACCCACAAGGCACCCACAGACCCAGGGACACCCACAGACACCCAAGCGCTTGACGGGGGTGGGGAGCACCCACGGGCCAGGAGCAGCACCCATGGGCCCCACCCCAGGGCTGGGGGGCACCCATGGAGCAGGGGCAGCTCTGAGCCGGGATGGGGGCCACTTTTGGTCCCCTTGGAGGGGGCACCCAGGGGTGCAGGGGGAAAAAAGGGGTGCGGGGGGCACCCAGGGGTGTGGGGGGCACCCAAGGGTGGGGGGCACCCATGGGTGGGGGGCACCCACCTGACGAAGAGCACCTTGTCCTTGGGGCGGGGGGCGTCGCGCTGGGCCTCGGCCGCCAGCTGCTCCGCTCGCTGCTCCAGCAGCTTCATGTCGTCCAGGCTGCTCTGCCCCGGCGCCAGGTCCGACACTGCGGGTGCCGCCGCCTCAGCGGGGTGCCACAGCACCCATGGGTGCCCCGGGAACCCCCCCTCCCCGAGCGGGACCCCCGGCCGGCGCCCCGGGGCCCACGGGTGCCTCCGTGCCAGCTGGGAGCTGCCGCTTGCGTCTAGGTGCCCATGGGGACCCTGGTGCCCAACGGGACGCTCTGTCCATATGCCAGCACCCATGGGTGCCCCGGTGGCCAACGGGACTCCCTGTCTCTAACCCAGCACCCACGGGTGCTCCAGTGCCCAACGGGACCCCCTGTCCATACCCCAGCACCCACGGGAGCCCTGGTGCCCATGGGACCCCCTGTCTCTACCCCAGCACCCATGGGAGTCCCGGTGCCCAATGGGACCCCATCTCCACCCCAGCACCCATGGGTGCCTGCCAGGACCCCCTGTCTCCACCCCAGCACCCACAGGAGCCCCGGTGCCCAACGGGACCCTCTGTCCATACCCCGGCACCCAAGGGTGCTCCGGTGCCAACGGGATCCTCTGTCTCTACCCCAGCACCCACGGGAGCCCTGGTGCCCATGGGACCCCCTGTCTCTACCCCAGCACCCATGGGAGTCCCGGTGCCCAATGGGACCCCATCTCCACCCCAGCACCCATGGGTGCCTGCCAGGACCCCCTGTCTCTACCCCAGCACCCACAGGAGCCCCGATGCCCAATGGGACCCCCTGTCCATACCCCAGCACCCACGGGTGCCCCGGTGCCTGCCGGGACCCCCTGTCTCCACCCCAGCACCCGTGGGAGCCCTGGTGCCCACCAAGCCCCCCATCTGCACCTTGGTGGCCACCAGGACCCCCCTGTCCACACCCTGCGACCCATGGGTGCCCAGAGCGGCCCCACCGGCCCCCCAGCACCCATGGGTGCCGCCCGCTCACCGGTGCCCGTGGCGTTGCTGTAGACCTTGAGCATCTGGGAGGCCATGAAGTTGACCTGGGTGTTGTAGGTGGCCTGGACGCTGCGCTTGATGCGCAGCATCTCCCGGATGGTGTCCTCGTTGCCGTGGCGGATCTCAAAGTCCTTCCACGTCTGCCAGAAGGTGGCCGTGATCTGCGGGCGACGGGCGCGGGTGGGTGCTGGGCACCCACGGGTGCCCACCCGCCACCAGGGAGGTCCCCAAGGCTGGTGGCGTCCGTAACGCTGGTGCCCAGAGCATCAGGGACGTCCCCGGTGGTGGCACTCATGATGCTGGTGCCCACGTAGCATTGGGGACGTCCCTGATGGTGGCACCCATGATGCTGGTGCCCATGTAGCATTGGGGATGTCCCCAGTGGTGGTGGCATCTATGATGCTGGTGCCCATGTAGCATTGGGGATGTCCCCGATGGTGGTGGCATCTATGATGCTGGTGCCCACAAAGCATCGGGGACGTCCCCGATGGTGGTGGCACCCATGATGCTGGTGCCCACGTAGCATTGGGGACGTCCCTGATGGTGGCATCTATGATGCTGGTGCCCACATAGTGTTGGGGACATCCCTGATGGTGGCATCTATGATGCTGGTGCCCATGTAGCATTGGGGATGTCCCCGATGGTGGTGGCACCCATGATGCTGGTGCGCACATAGCTTTGGGGACGTCCCCAATGGTGGTGGCACCCATGATGCCGGTGCCCACATAGCTTTGGGGACATCCCCGATGGTGGCATCCATGATGCTGGTGCCCACAGAGCATTGGGGACGTCCCCAATGGTGGTGGCACCCATGATGCCGGTGCCCACATAGCTTTGGGGACATCCCCGATGGTGGCATCCATGATGCTGGTGCCCACGTAGCATCGGGGACATCCCTGGCACCCCGTTGGGCACCAGGCACCCAGGTGGCATCGAGGACATCCCTGACATTAGGCACCCACGTGGCACTGGGGACATCCCTGACACTGGGCACCCCGCTGGGCCCCGGGCAGCCACGTGGCATCGGGGACATCCCTGTCACCCACGTGCCACCTGACACCGGTGGTAACTGGGACACAGGGACCCATGTGGCATCGGGGACATCCCTGTCACCCACGTGCCACCTGACACCGGTGGTATCTGGGACACAGGGACCCATGTGACACCGGGGACACCCTTGGCACTGGGCACCCACGTGGCACGGGGGACATCCCTGACACTGATGGTAATCGTGATGGTGGCACCCACGTGGCATCGGGGACATCACCGGTACTGAACATCCCACCGGGCCCCGGGCACCCACGTGGCACGGGGGACACCCCGGACACCCCCGCGGGCACACAGGGGTGGCATGGGGCACCCGCTCCGCCACCCCCACCCGTGTCCCCGGTGTCCCCGGTGTCCCCCGGCGGGCGGGCGCTCACGCGGGGGTCGCAGATCTGCGAGCAGTAGCCGTAGATGGCGCGGGCCCGGTCGATCTCGCCCAGCTTGCACTCCATGTCGGCGAAGCGCAGGCACATCTCCCGGGCGTGCTCGTCGGCCAGCACCTACGGGTGCGCGCTCAGCACCCATGGGTGCAGCCCCCCGGGTGCCCCCCGCACCCATACGACGTCCCCCCGAACCGCGGAGCCACCCCGTATCCGCGTGACGTCCCCCCGAACCTCGTGTCCATCCCGTGCCCGTGTGATGTTCTCCAGACCGTGCCCACGGGGCACCCAAGGGACGAGCACCCACCCTGCACCCACGTGACATCACCCCAAACCTTGTATGGACCTTGCACCCATGTGACGTCCCCCAGATTGGGCCCACGTGGCACCCAAGGGCCCTGCACCCACCCTGCACCCACGTGATGTCCCCCAAGACCACGTCTCCACCTTGTACCCATGTGACGTCCCCCAGATTGGGCCCATGTGGCACCCAAGGGCCCTGCACCCACCCTGCACCCACGTGACGTCACCCCAAACCTTGTATGGACCTTGCACCCACGTGACGTCCCCCAGATTGGGCCCACGGGGCACCCAAGGGCCCTGCACCCACGTGATGTCCCCCAAGACCACGTCTCCACCTCGTACCCATGTGACGTCCCCCAGATTGGGCCCATGTGGCACCTAAGGGCCCTGCACCCACCCTGCACCCACGTGATGTCACCCCAAACCTTGTATGGACCTTGCACCCACGTGACGTCCCCCAGATTGGGCCCATGTGGCACCCAAGGGCCCTGCACCCACGTGATGTCCCCCAAGACCACGTCTCCACCTCGTACCCATGTGACGTCCCCCAGATTGGGCCCATGTGGCACCTAAGGGCCCTGCACCCACCCTGCACCCACGTGATGTCACCCCAAACCTTGTATGGACCTTGCACCCACGTGACGTCCCCCAGATTGGGCCCATGTGGCACCCAAGGGCCCTGCACCCACGTGATGTCCCCCAAGACCACGTACCCACCTCGTACCCACGCGACGCCAAGCCCGTGCCCCCGCGGCGGTGCCACCAGGCCCCACGACCACCCCGCGCCCCCGCGGCACCCGAGGGCGGCACGCCGGCCCCGCGGCACCCACCTCGATGGCCTTCTCGTAGATGGGGCGGGTGTGGGTGACGCCGTAGATCTCGGCCGCCCGCTTGATGTAGATGTTGAACATGTCGTAGCGCTCGGCGGGCAGCACGGCCCGCGTGGCCCGCTCGTACACCGCCATGGCGTGCCGCGCCAGCCCAAAGTCCTCCTCCAGCTTGGCGTACAGCAGGTAGATGGCTGCGGGCACCCATGGGTGCTCAGCCGGGGGCGGCGCCGGTGACCACCCAAAACACCTAGCGTGGCACCCCTGGGTGCTCGGATGGGGGGCCACCTCAATGACCGCCCGTGGGTGCCCGGCTGGGGGTCTGCCCCAAAGCTTGCCCAGGGTGCCCGGTGTGGCACCCATGGGTGCTCAGCCGGGGGCGGCGCCGAGGCCCGCGCGGGGGGCACCCATGGGTGCCTGGATGGGGGGCCACCTCGATGCCCGCCTGTGGGGGCCTGGCTGGGGGTCTGCCCCGATGCTTGCTCAGGGTGCCCGGTGTGGCACCCATGGGTGCTCAGCCGGGGGCGGTGCCGAGGCCCGCGCGGGGGGCACCCATGGGTGCTCGGATGGGGGGCCACCTCGATGCCCGCCTGTGGGGGCCTGGCTGGGGGTCTGCCCCGATGCTTGCCCAGGGTGCCCGGTGCGTCACCCATGGGTGCCCAGCTGGGGGTCTGCCCCAGTGGCCATCTAAGATGCCCGGTGTGGCACCCATGGGTGCCAGGTTGGGGGGCTGCCCTGACGGCCAAATGTGGGCGCCCGGCTGGGGGTCTGCCCCGATGGCTTGCCCAGGGTGCCTGGGGTGTCACCCATGGGTGCTCAGCTGGGGGGCTGCCCCAGTGACCACCCAAAACACCTAGTGTGGCACCTGTGGGTGCCTGGTTGGGGGGGCCACCCTGATGCCCACCCATGGGTGCTGAGCTGGGGGTCTGCCCCAGTGACCATCTAAGAGGCCTGGTGTGGCACCTGTGGGTGCCAGGTTGGGTGGCCATCCCGATGCCCACCCATGGGTGCCCGGCTGGGGGTCTGTCCCGATGTTTGCCCAGGGCACCTGGGGTGTCACCCATGGGTGCTCAGCTGGGGGGCTGCCCCAAGGCCCGTGTGGGGGCTCAGGGAGCACCCATGGGTGCCTAGCTGGGGGTCTGCTCCCATGCTTGCCCAGGATGCCTGGGGTGTCACCCATGGGTGCTCAGGTGGGGGTCTGCCCCAGTGGCCATCTAAGATGCCCGGTGTGGCACCCATGGGTGCCAGGTTGGGGTGCTGCCCTGACGCCCAAATGTGGGCGCCCGGCTGGGGGTCTGCCCCGATGGCTTGCCCAGAGTGTCACCCATGGGTGCCCAGTTGGGGGTCTGCCCCGACGCCCACCCATGGGTGCCCAGCGGGGTGTCACCCCCAAAACCCACCAGCCCCACGCCCGGCATTGCCATCCCCACGTCCCACCCACCCCACGTCCCACCCGCCCCACGTCCCACCAACCGCACGTCCCACCAGCCCCACGTCCCACCAGCCCCACGTCCCACCCGTCCCGCACCCCGCCAGCCCCCCAGCACCCCGCCAGCCCCCCAGCCCCCCCGGTGCCCCCCGTACTCTTGGCGTATCGCTGGGGGCAGCCGTCCAGCGCCTGCTCGAAGAGGTCGCGCGCCCGCTCCAGCTTGCGGCCCCCGTAGCGGGCCACGAACTTGCTGAGGTAGGTGTGCCACACGTCCGCCACGTTGGGCCACCGGAAGAGTGCCACGCCCCGCTCGTAGGCCTGCGTCACCCGCCCCGTGTCACCCCTGCTGCCACCGGCACCCACCGGGGGCACTGGGGGACCCGGGGTGTCCTCCCACCCGTGGGGCGGCGGGGACGGGTGGCCTCCTGCCTGGGGTGGTCATGGTGGCCCTCCTGCCCGTGGTGGCCATCATGGCCTCCTGCCCGTGGTGGTCATGGTGCCCTCTTGGGACAGGGGTGCCCGTGGTGTCCCTGGGGTCCTCCTGGGATGGGGGTGCCCGTGGTGGCCCTGGTGGCCTCCCGCCCGTGGTGGCCCTCATGGCCTCCCGCCCATGGTGGTCATGGTGGCCCTCCTGCCCATGGTGGCCCCGGTGCCCTCTTGGGACAGGGGTGCACGTGGTGGCCCTGGGGTCCTCCTGGGATGGGGGTGCCCATGGTGGCCCTGGTGCCCTCCCAAGAGAAGGGTGCCCATGGTGGCCCTGGGGTCCTCCTGGGACGGGGGTGCTCATGGTGGCCCTGGTGGCCTCCTGCCCATGGTGGCCCTGGTGCCCTCTTGGGACAGGGGTGCCCGTGGTGGCCCTGGGGTCCTCCTGGGTTGGGGGTGCCCATGGTGGCCCTGGTGGCCTCCCGCCCGTGGTGGCCCTCATGGCCTCCCGCCCATGGTGGCCATGGTGGCCTCCTGCCCATGGTGGCCCCGGTGCCCTCTTGGGACAGGGGTGCCCGTGGTGGCTCTGGGGTCCTCCTGGGATGGGGGTGCCCATGGTGGCCCTGGTGGCCTCCCGCCCATGGTGGCCATGGTGGCCTCCTGCCCATGGTGGCCCTGGTGCCCTCTTGGGACAGGGGTGCCCGTGGTGGCTCTGGGGTCCTCCTGGGATGGGGGTGCCCATGGTGGCCCTGGTGGCCTCCTGCCCGTGGTGGCCATGGTGGCCTCCTGCCCATGGTGGCCCTGGTGCCCTCTTGGGACGGGGTGCCCATGGTGTCCCCGGGGTCCTCCTGCCCATGGTGGCCATGGTGGCCTCCCGCCCATGGTGGCCCTGCTGCCCTCCCGGGATAAGGGTGCACACTGTGTCCCTGGGGTCCTCCTGGGATGGGGGTGCCCACGGTGGCCCTGGTGCCCTCCCAAGAGAAGGGTGCCCATGGTGTCCCCAGGGTCCTCCTGCCTGTGGTGGCCCTGGGGTCCTCCTGGGATGGGGATGCCCACCATGTCCCCAGTGCCATCGTGCCCGTGAGGTCCCCATCACCCTCTCGGGACAGGGGTGCCCATGGTGTCCCTGTCACCCTCCCGGGACAGGGGTGTCCCTGGTACCCTCCCGCCTGCAGTGTCCCCATCACCCTCCCGGGACAGGGGTGTCCCTGGTGCCCTCCCACCCATGGTGTCCCCACCACCCTCCCGGGACAGGGGTGTCCCTAGTGCCCTCCCGCCTGCGGTGTCCCCGCCACCCTCATGGGACAGGGGTGTCCCCGGTGCCCTCCCGCCCGCGGTGCCCGGGTGCCGGCGCCCACCTTGAAGCTCTCCTCGAAGTAGCCGTGCTCCTCGAGGAAGAGCGCGTAGTTGATGACGATCTGGGGGGTGGCGATGCGCAGGTCCAGGATGCGGTCGTACACCGCCTTGGTGGACTGCGGGGGCACCCATGGGTGTCACAGGGGCTCAGCACCCGCCCCGGGGGCACCCATGGGTGTCAGAGGGGCTCAGCACCCATCCCCGGGGGCCCAAAGGGGCTCAGCACCCGCCCTCGCGGGCTCGCTCCAGGTCCAGGATGCGGTCGTACACCGCCTTGGTGGACTGCGGGGGCACCCATGGGTGTCACAGGGGCTCAGCACCCACCCCGGGGGCACCCAAGGGGGACAGGGGGCACCTATGGGGTGCTGGGGGGCCGAGGGAGCCCAGTGGGCTTGGGGACACCCTAGGGAGATGGTGGCACCCATGGGGCATGGGGGGGGCCGAGGGAGCCCAGTGGCTTGGGGACACCCTAGGGAGACGGGGGCACCCATGGGGCATGGGGGTGGCCGAGGGATCCCAGTGGGCTTGGGGACACCCTAGGGAGATGGTGGCACCCATGGGACATGGGGGGGGGGCCGAGGGAGCCCAGTGGGTGTGGGGACACCCAAGGGAGACGGGGGCACCCATGGGACAGGGTGGGGGCCGAGGGATCCCAGTGGGCTTGGGGACACCCTAGGGAGACGGGGGCACCCATGGGACGGGGGGGGGCCGAGGGATCCCAGTGGGCTTGGGGACACCCAAGGGAGACGGGGGCACCCATGGGACATGGGGGGGGCCGAGGGATCCCAGTGGGCTTGGGGACACCCTAGGGAGATGGTGGCACCCATGGGGCATGGGGGGGGCCGAGGGAGCCCAGTGGGCTTGGGGACACCCTAGGGAGACGGGGGCACCCATGGGACATGGGGGGGGGGGCCGAGGGATCCCAGTGGGTGTGGGGACACCCAAGGGAGACCCGGGGGCCGTGGCGGGTGCCAAAGAGACCAAGCAGGCGTAGGGACACCCAAGGGCGACGCGGGAGCGTCGGGAGAGGACGGGGGGCACCAGGGGACCGAGTGGCCATGGGGGCACCCACGAGGCATGGGGGGCACCCAGAGAAGATGGAGGACATCCAAGGGGGACAGGGGGGCCCCAGGGTGGGCATGGGGGTCTCTAAGGGGTGCTGAGGAGCCCCGAGGGGTACTGGGGAGTCCCAAGGGTGCTAGGGAGCCCCAAGGGTGCCAAGGGGGCCCGCAGCAGGCACGGGGACCCCAAGGGGTGCCGGGGGGACCCTGAGGGGTGCCAGGGGGGCCCCAGGGTGGGTATAGGGTTCTCTAAGGGGTGCTGGGGAGCCCCGAGGGTGCTGGGGGGTCCCAAGGGTACTAGGGAGCCCCGAGGGTGACAAGGGGGCCCACAGCAGGCATGGGGACCCCAAAGGGTGCTGGGGGGCCCCAGGGTGGGTACAGGGGTCTCTAAGGGGTGCTGGGGACCCCAAGGGGTGCCGGGAGGACCCTGAGGGGTGCCAGGGGGGCCCCAGGGTGGGTATAGGGTTCTCTAAGGGGTGCTGGGGAGCCCCGAGGGTGCTGGGGGGTCCCAAGGGTGCTAGGGAGCCCCGAGGGTGCCAAGGGGGCCCACAGCAGGCATGGGGACCCCAAAGGGTGCTGGGGGGCCCCAGGGTGGGCATGGGGGTCTCTAAGGGGTGCTGGGGACCCTGAGGGGTGCCGGTGGGACCTGCAGTGAGCATGGAAGACCCTGAGGGGTGCTGGGGGGTCCCAAGGGTGCTAGGGAGCCCCGAGGGTGCCAAGGGGGCCCACAGCAGGCACGGGGGACCCCAAGGGGTGCCGGGGGGACCCCAAAGGGTGCTGGGGGCCCCCGAGGAGCGCCGGGGGGGTCCGGGAGCGGGCGCCACCCACCTTGAAGGTGCCCAGGCTCTCCTCCAGGTCGGCCAGCATGGACCAGACCTTGAGGGACTTGTAGACGCGGTTCTGGACGGGCTCCGACGAGTCGAAGTACTCGGCC
The DNA here is from genome assembly GCF_036370855.1 of Dromaius novaehollandiae. Lineage (NCBI taxonomy): Eukaryota > Metazoa > Chordata > Aves > Casuariiformes > Dromaiidae > Dromaius > Dromaius novaehollandiae. The sequence goes on along the minus strand of NC_088127.1, from coordinate 139,635 downwards.
CGCTTGGCCGGCAGCGCCGTGGCTTTCTGCGGGGGGGGGGACAGGACACGTGTGGGGGTCAGGATTTGGCCCCGGGGGGGGCTGGATCCGGCCCGGGGGTCACGATCCGGCCTGGAGGGTCACGATCCGGCCCGGGGAGGTTCTCAAGAACGTCTCCTCCATCCCACCACCCAACAGAGGACGGGGACGACCCGCCCCGGGGCGCCTTTCCCGCCTCCCCGAAGGGCGGCGGCGGCTCCGCGCGGGGCCCAGGCGTCCGGGCCGCCCCCGCGGCGAGGGACCCAGGCGTCCGGCTCACGCGCAGGATGCGCAGGGCCTCCTCGTAGTTCTCGTGCCGCAGCTCCATCTCGCCGAACTCGCACCAGACGGCGGCCAGGTCCTCCACTTGCCGGAAGCGCACGCGCGTCGCCTTGCTCAGGATGGTGCGGGCCTGGGGGGGGGTGTGGGGTGCTCAGCGCTCGCGGGGGGACGTTTAGGGGACACGGGGGACCCCCTGCGCTCGGGGGGGACATTTAGGGGACAGGGGGGACCCTCAGTGCTCTGGGGAGGGGACATTTGGGGGACATGGGGGACCCTCAGTGCTCGGGAAGGGACATTTGGGGGACAGGGGGGATCCTCAGGGGCTGGGGGGGGACATTCGGGGGACATGGGGGACCCTCTGCGCTCAGGAAAGGACATTCGGGGGACATGGGGGACCCTCAGTGCTCGGGGAGGACATTCGGGGGACAGGGGGGATCCTCAGGGGCCGGGGGGGGACATTCGGGGGACAGGGGGGATCCTCAGCACTCGGGGAGGACATTCGGGGGACAGGGGGGATCCTCAGGGGCTGGGGGGGACATTCGGGGGACATGGGGGACCCTCAGCGCTCGGGAAGGGACATTCGGGGGACAGAGGGGACCCTCAGCACTCGGGGAGGACATTCGGGGGACAGGAGGGATCCTCAGGGGCTGGGGGGGGACATTCGGGGGACATGGGGGACCCTCTGTGCTCAGGAAAGGACATTCGGGGGACATGGGGGACCCTCAGCGCTCGGGAAGGGACATTCGGGGGACAGGGGGGATCCTCAGGGGCTGGGGGGGGACATTCGGGGGACATGGGGGACCCTCTGCGCTCAGGAAAGGACATTCGGGGGACATGGGGGACCCTCAGCGCTCGGGAAGGGACATTCGGGGGACAGGGGGGATCCTCAGGGGCCGGGGGGGGACATTCGGGGGACATGGGGGACACTCTGCACTCAGGAAAGGACATTCAGGGGACAGGGGGGACCCTCAGGGGCCGGGGGGGGGACATTCGGGGGACATGGGGGACCCTCAGCACTCGGGGAGGCACGAGGGGACATTTGGGGGACATGGGGGACCCTCAGCACTTGGGAAGGGACAGTCGGGGGACATGGGGGACTCTCTGCGCTTGGGGGGGGACATTCGGGGGGCATGGGGGACCCTCAGTGCTCTGGGAAGGGGACATTCGGGGGACATGGGGGACCCTCAGCGCCCAGGGAGGACATTTGGGGGACATGGGGGACCCTCAGGGGCCGGGGAGGCACGAGGGGACATTCGGGGGACATGGGGGACTGTCAGTATTCAGGGGGACACGAGGGGACATTCGGGGGACATGGGGGACTGTCAGCGCTCGGGGGGACACGTCAGCGGTTGGGGAGGGGGCAGGAGGACATTCGGGGGACATGGGGGACCGTCAGCATTCGGGGGGACACGGGGGGACATCCAAGGGACACCTGGGGGACAATCAGCACCCAGGGGGCACACAGGGACATCCAAGGGACACAGGGAACATCTTGGGGACATGGGGGACCATCAGCACTCAGGGGGGCACAGGGGGACACTCAGGGGACACAGGAGGACATTCAGGGCCTAGGGGACACAGGGACATGGGGGGACAGTCAGGGCCTGGGGAGGACACGGGGGGACATCCATGGCCTGGGGGGACACGTGGGGACAGTTGGGGGGACATTGAGGGCCTGGGGAACATGGTGGGGACAGTTGTGGGGACATGAGGGGACATTCAGGGCTTGGGGAACAGCCAGTGGGGACAAGGGGGGACATTCAGCCTTGGGGGGGGGACAGAGGGGACACTCAAGGTTTGGGGGGACACAGGGCACCGTCAGCACCCCCAGGGGACAGTCTGGGGGTGCCACCGCCCCTCGGTGGCACTTTGGGGGGACCCGGCGCCACTCACGTCCTCCAGCTGCCCGTTGTCCTCGTAGAAGCGGGCGAAGGCCACCCAGAGCCCGTGGGGACGGCCGGTGGCCTTGAAGGGGTCCACGGTGCGGACGGCCTCCGTGTAGGTGTTGATGATCTGGGGACAGGGAGGTGTCAGGTCCCCGGGACCCCCCGACCCTCCGTCACCCCCGGACACCCGTCCCGGTCCCTTATTTCCACCCTGGTGACCCCAAGCCAAACGTGTCCCCTCTACACCCACCCTGGTGTCCCCAAGCCAAACGTGTCCCCTCTACATCCACCCTGGTGTCCCCACACCAAGCGTGTCCCCCCTATTTCCACCTTGATGTCCCCAAGCCAAGCGTGTCCCCACACCAAGCGTGTCCCCCCTACATCCACCTTGATGTCCCCAAGCCAAGTGTGTCCCCACACCAAGCGTGTCCCCCCTACATCCACCTTGATGTCCCCAAGCCAAGTGTGTCCCCACACCAAGCGTGTCCCCCCTATATCCACCTTGATGTCCCCAAGCCAAGTGTGTCCCCACACCAAGCGTGTCCCCCCATATCCACCTTGATGTCCCCAAGCCAAGTGTGTCCCCATTTCCACCCTGGTGTCCTCATGCCAAGCGTGTCACTCCTACTTCCACCCCAGCGTCCCCGTCCCAAGCGTGTCCCCCCATTTCCACCCAGCGTCCCAGTCCCAGGCGTGTCCCCATTCCTGCCCCATGTCCCTGTGCCACGCGTGTCCCCCCCATTCCCGCCCGGCGTCCTCATCCCAGGCGTGTCCCCATTCCCGCCCGGTGTCCCCGTGCCCCGTGTCCCCCCATTCCCACCTGGCGTCCCCGTGCCCCGCGTCCCCCTGGTCCCGCGTCCCCGTCCCAGGCGTGTCCCCATTCCCACCCTGGTGTCCCCACGTCAAGCGTGTCCCCCCTATTGCACTCTAGTGTTCCCATGACAAGCGTGTCCCCATTTCCACCCTGGTGTCCCCATGCCACGCATGTCCCCATTCTCGCCCCGCGTCCCCACACCAAGTGTGTCCCCCCATTTCCACCCCGGTGTCCCTGTCTGAAGCGTGTCCCCCCTACCTCCACCCTGGTGTCCCTGCGCCAAGCATGTCACTCCTTCTTCTACCCTGGTGTCCCCACACCACACGTGTCCCCATTTCTACCTTGGTGACCCCATGTCAAGCGCGTCCCCCCCATTCCCACGCTGCTGTCCCCATGCCAAGAGTGTCCCTCCTACATCCACCTTGGTGTCCCCATGCCAAGAGTGTCCCTCCTACATCCACTCTGGTGTCCCCATGCCAAGAGTGTCCCCTCTACATCCACTCTGGTGTCCCCATGCCAAGCGTGTCCCCTCTACATCCACGCTGGTGTCCCCATGCCAAGCGTGTCCCTCCTACATCCACCTTGGTGTCCCCATGCCAAGCGTGTCCCTCCTACATCCACGCTGGTGTCCCCATGCCAAGCGTGTCCCCTCTACATCCACGCTGGTGTCCCCATGCCAAGCGTGTCCCTCCTACATCCACCTTGGTGTCCCCATGCCAAGCGTGTCACTCCTACATCCACTCTGGTGTCCCCATGCCAAGTGTGTCCCCTCTACATCCACGCTGGTGTCCCCATGCCAAGCGTGTCCCTCCTACATCCACCTTGGTGTCCCCATGCCAAGCGTGTCCCTCCTACATACACGCTGGTGTCCCCATGCCAAGCGTGTCCCCTCTACATCCACGCTGGTGTCCCCATGCCAAGCGTGTCCCTCCTACATCCACTCTGGTGTCCCCATGCCAAGCGTGTCCCCTCTACATCCACTCTGGTGTCCCCATGCCAAGCGTGTCCCTCCTACATCCACGCTGGTGTCCCCATGCCCCGCGTGTCCCCATTCCCACGCTGGTGTCCCCATGCCAAGTGTGTCCCCTCTACATCCACGCTGGTGTCCCCATGCCAAGCATGTCCCCTCTACATCCACTCTGGTGTCCCCATGCCAAGCGTGTCCCCTCTACATCCACCCTGGTGTCCCCATGCCAAGCGTGTCCCTCCTACGTCCACGCTGGTGTCCCCATGCCAAGCGTGTCCCCTCTACATCCACTCTGGTGTCCCCATGCCAAGCGTGTCCCTCCTACATCCACGCTGGTGTCCCCATGCCAAGCGTGTCCCCTCTACATCCACGCTGGTGTCCCCATGCCAAGTGTGTCCCCTCTACATCCACTCTGGTGTCCCCATGCCAAGAGTGTCCCTCCTACATCCACGCTGGTGTCCCCATGCCAAGTGTGTCCCCTCTACATCCACTCTGGTGTCCCCATGCCAAGTGTGTCCCCTCTACATCCACTCTGGTGTCCCCATGCCAAGCGTGTCCCTCCTACATCCACGCTGGTGTCCCCATGCCAAGCGTGTCCCCTCTACATCCACTCTGGTGTCCCCATGCCAAGCGTGTCCCCTCTACATCCACGCTGGTGTCCCCATGCCAAGCGTGTCCCTCCTACATCCACGCTGGTGTCCCCATGCCAAGTGTGTCCCCTCTACATCCACTCTGGTGTCCCCATGCCAAGCGTGTCCCTCCTACATCCACTCTGGTGTCCCCATGCCAAGCGTGTCCCCTCTACATCCACCTTGGTGTCCCCATGCCAAGCGTGTCCCTCCTACATCCACCTTGGTGTCCCCATGCCCAGCGTGTCCCTCCTACATCCATGCTGGTGTCCCCATGCCAAGCATGTCCCCTCTACATCCACGCTGGTGTCCCCATGCCAAGTGTGTCCCTCCTACATACACGCTGGTGTCCCCATGCCAAGCGTGTCCCTCCTACATCCACCTTGGTGTCCCCATGCCAAGCGTGTCCCTCCTACATCCACTCTGGTGTCCCCATGCCAAGCGTGTCCCCTCTACATCCACCTTGGTGTCCCCATGCCAAGCGTGTCCCTCCTACATCCACGCTGGTGTCCCCATGCCAAGCGTGTCCCCTCTACATCCACTCTGGTGTCCCCATGCCAAGCGTGTCCCCTCTACATCCACGCTGGTGTCCCCATGCCAAGCGTGTCCCTCCTACATCCACGCTGGTGTCCCCATGCCAAGTGTGTCCCCTCTACATCCACTCTGGTGTCCCCATGCCAAGCGTGTCCCTCCTACATCCACTCTGGTGTCCCCATGCCAAGCGTGTCCCCTCTACATCCACCTTGGTGTCCCCATGCCAAGCGTGTCCCTCCTACATCCATGCTGGTGTCCCCATGCCAAGCGTGTCCCTCCTACATCCATGCTGGTGTCCCCATGCCAAGCATGTCCCCTCTACATCCACGCTGGTGTCCCCATGCCAAGCGTGTCCCTCCTACATCCACTCTGGTGTCCCCATGCCAAGCGTGTCCCTCCTACATCCACCTTGGTGTCCCCATGCCAAGCGTGTCCCTCCTACATCCACTCTGGTGTCCCCATGCCAAGCGTGTCCCCTCTACATCCACTCTGGTGTCCCCATGCCCCGCGTGTCCCTCCTACATCCACCTTGGTGTCCCCATGCCAAGCGTGTCCCCTCTACATCCACTCTGGTGTCCCCATGCCAAGCGTGTCCCCTCTACATCCATGCTGGTGTCCCCATGCCAAGCATGTCCCCTCTACATCCACTCTGGTGTCCCCATGCCAAGCGTGTCCCTCCTACATCCACCTTGGTGTCCCCATGCCCCGCGTGTCCCCATCCCCACCCCGCGTCCCCGTGCCACGTGTCCCCCCGGTCCCACCCGACGTCCCCGCGCCCGGGACGGGGCAGCACCCACCTCTCCGGGGCGGCCCTGGTGCAGCTGCACCCGCTTGTGCCACTCGTGGACGTTGTGGGGGTTCTGGCGCAGCAGGACGCTGTTGAGCAGCAGCGGGCGCCGGGCCATGAGCTGCTCGAAGCGCGCCAGCCGCAGCTCCAGCTCCACGTCGTCTGCGGGGCCACCCGTCAGGGCCTGCCGCGGGGTGGGCGCCCGCGGGGACGGGCCCGGAGGGCGCCCAGGGCCACCCAGGGCACCCAGGGGTGGAGACGGGGACCTCACGGTGTGCTGGGTGCCCCCAGAAGAAGCTCAGAGGGCCATGGGCCATCCAGGGATGGACATGGGGACCTCGTGGACCTCATATGGTGGTGGACGCCCCCGGGGACGGGTCCGGAGGGCACTCGGGCCACCCAGGGCACCCAGGGGTGGACACGGGGACCTCACGGTGTGCTGGGTGCCCCCAGAAGAAGTTCAGAGGGCCCTGGGCCATCAAGGATGGACATGGGGACCTCGTGGACCTCATATGGTGCTGGGTGCCCCCGGGGATGGGCCCAGAGGGCACCCAGGGCACCCAGGGCTGGACACGGGGACCTCAGGGACCTCATACGGTGCTGGGCAGCCTCAGGACGGGCTCAGAGGGCACCCGGGCCACCCAGGGATGGACACGGGGACCTCACGGACCTCATACGGTGCTGGGCAGCCTCAGGACGGGCCCAGAGGGCACCCGGGCCACCCGGAGCACCCAGGGGTGGACACAGGGACCTCACGGCGTGCTGGGCACCCCCAGAAGAAGTTCAGAGAGCACCCAGGCCACCCAGGGATGGACATGGGCACCTCATGGTGTCCTGGGCACCCCCAGGAATGGGTCCAGAGGGCACTCGGTCCACCCAGAGCACCCAGGGATGGACACGGGGACCTCACGGACCTCATACGGTGGTGGACACCCCCGGGAATGGGTCCAGAGGGCACTCGGGCCACCCAGGGCACCCAGGGGTGGACACGGGGACCTCACGGTGTGCTGGGTGCCCCCGGGAATGGGTCCAGGGGGCCCCAGGCCATCAAGGATGGACATGGGGACCTCATGGACCTCATATGGTGGTGGGCGCCCTCGGGGACGGGCCCGGAGGGCACCCAGAGCACCCAGGGATGGACACGGGGACCTCACGGTGTGCTGGGTGCCCCCAGAAGAAGTTCAGAGGGCCATGGGCCATCCAGGGATGCACGTGGGGACCTCATGGACCTCATATGGTGGTGTGCGCCCTCGGGGACGGGCCCAGAGGGCACCCAGGCCACCCAGGGATGGACGCGGGGACCTCATGGTGTGCTGGGTGCCCCTAGAAGAAGTTCAGAGGGCCATAGGCCATGAAGGATGGACATGGAGACCTCATGGACCTCATACGGTGGTGCACACCCCCGGGAATGGGTCCAGAGGGCACCCAGGCCACCCAGAGCACCCAGGGGTGGAGACGGGGACCTCACGGTGTGCTGGGTGCCCCCAGAAGAAGTTCAGAGGGCCATGGGCCACCCAGGGATGGACACGGGGACCTCATGGACCTCATACGGTGGTGGGCAGCCTCAGGATGGGTCCAGAGGGCACTCGGTCCACCCAGAGCACCCAGGGGTGGACACGGGGACCTCACGGTGTGCTGGGTGCCCCCAGAAGAAGTTCAGAGGGCCATGGGCCACCCAGGGATGGACACGGGGACCTCATGGACCTCATACGGTGGTGGACACCCCCGGGAATGGGTCCAGAGGGCACTCGGGCCACCCAGGGCACCCAGGGGTGGACACGGGGACCTCACGGTGTGCTGGGTGCCCCCAGAAGAAGTTCAGAGGGCCCTGGGCCACCCAGGGATGGACACGGGGACCTCATGGACCTCATACGGTGGTGGGCAGCCTCAGGATGGGTCCAGAGGGCACTCGGTCCACCCAGAGCACCCAGGGGTGGACACGGGGACCTCACGGTGTGCTGGGTGCCCCCAGAAGAAGTTCAGAGGGCCATGGGCCACCCAGGGATGGACACGGGGACCTCATGGACCTCATACGGTGGTGGACACCCCCGGGAATGGGTCCAGAGGGCACTCGGGCCACCCAGGGCACCCAGGGGTGGACACGGGGACCTCACGGTGTGCTGGGTGCCCCCAGAAGAAGTTCAGAGGGCCCTGGGCCACCCAGGGATGGACACGGGGACCTCATGGACCTCATACGGTGGTGGACACCCCCGGGAATGGGTCCAGAGGGCACCCAGGCCACCCAGGGCACCCAGGGGTGGACACGGGGACCTCACGGTGTGCTGGGTGCCCCCGGGAATGGGTCCAGGGGGCCCCAGGCCATCAAGGATGGACATGGGGACCTCATGGACCTCATATGGTGGTGGGCGCCCTCGGGGACGGGCCCAGAGGGCACCCAGAGCACCCAGGGATGGACACGGGGACCTCACGGTGTGCTGGGTGCCCCCAGAAGAAGTTCAGAGGGCCATGGGCCATCCAGGGATGCACGTGGGGACCTCATATGGTGGTGTGCGCCCTCGGGGACGGGCCCAGAGGGCACCCAGGGCACCCAGGGATGGACGCGGGGACCTCATGGACCTCATATGGTGGTGGGCAGCCTCAGGATGAGTCCAGAGGGCACCCAGGCCACCCAGGGATGGACACGGGGACCTCATGGTGTGCTGGGTGCCCCTAGAAGAAGTTCAGAGGGCCATAGGCCATGAAGGATGGACATGGAGACCTCATGGACCTCATATGGTGGTGCACACCCCTGGGAATGGGTCCAGAGGGCACCCAGGCCACCCAGAGCACCCAGGGGTGGACACGGGGACCTCACGGTGTGCTGGGTGCCCCCAGAAGAAGTTCAGAGGGCCCTGGGCCATCCAGGGATGGACGTGGGGACCTCATGGACCTCATACGGTGGTGGACACCCCCGGGAATGGGTCCAGAGGGCACTCGGGCCACCCAGGGCACCCAGGGGTGGACACGGGGACCTCACGGTGTGCTGGGTGCCCCCAGAAGAAGTTCAGAGGGCCATGGGCCATCCAGGGACGGACATGGGGACCTCATGGATCTCATATGGTGGTGGGCGCCCTTGGGGACGGGCTCAGAAGGCACCCACGGCCACCCGGAGCACCCGGGGTGGACACGGGGACCTCACGGTGTGCTGGGTGCCCCCAGAAGAAGTTCAGAGGGCCCTGGGCCATCCAGGGATGGACATGGGGACCTCATGGACCTCATATGGTGGTGGGCGCCCTCGGGGACGGGTCCGGAGGGCACCCAGAGCACCCAGGGATGGACATGGGCACCTCACGGTGTGCTGGGTGCCCCCAGGAACGGGTCCAGGGGGCCCCAGGCCACCCAGGACACCCAGAGGTGGACACGGGGACCTCGCGGTGTGCTGGGCACCTCCACAGACAGGTCCAGAAGGCCACGGGCCACCCAGGCCACCCCAGGGATGGACACAGGGACCTCAGGGACCCATGAGGTGCTGGGCACCCCCGGGAAGGGGTCCCGAGTGCCACGGGCCACCCAGAGCACCCCAGGGATGGGTGTAGGGCGTCAGGGGCCACCCATGGCCCACCCCAGGGCTCGGCGTCCCCCAGGACGGACTCAGCCCCCTTCCCCCCGCCCCCAGCAGCACCCTGGGGCACCCATGGGGGCCAAAACCCCACCCCGAGGCCCCCCGCGCGCCCGGCTCACCGTCCTCCTCCTTGCCCAGCTCCGAGACGGTCTCCATCTTGGCGGCGATGACGCTCTCCTCGAACTGGGCGTAGCTGTCGAAGACCTGCGTGAAGTCCCGCACCGTCATCACCGTCTGCACCGCCTCCTCGTAGACGTCACGGGCCTGCGGGGACAGCGCCGTCAGCGTCCCCCCGCCCCACCCAGGGCCACGGGCACCCCAGGGTGACCACGGCCGGGGTGGAGCGCGGCGGTGGGCTCAGGGCACCCGGGGTCTGTAGCGCTGAGGAACCTCCTGGCTCCACGTGACGTGCGGGTGCTGGTGGCTCTGGGGTGGCACCAGGGTGCCGGGATGGCACTTGGGTGGCCCAACTCCACTTGACACCCAACCGCGGTGGCTCTGGGGTGACACAGGCTGCCAGGATGGCTCTTGGGTGACCCAACCCCACGTGACACCCAACCGCGGTGGCTCTGGGGTGACACAGGGTGCCAGGATGGCACTTGGGTGGCCCAACTCCACTTGACACCCAACCGTGGTGGCTCTGGGGTGGCACAGGCTGCCAGGATGGCTCTTGGGTGGCCCAACTCCACATGACACCCAGCTGTGGTGGCTCTGGGGTGGCACCAGGGTGCCGGGATGGCACTTGGGTGACCCAACTCCACGTGACACCCAGCTGTGGTGGCTCTGGGGTGACACAGGCTGCCAGGATGGCTCTTGGGGGGCCCGTCCCCACGTGACACCCAGCTGTGGTGGCTCTGGGATGGCACAGGCTGCCAGGATGGCACTTGGGTGACCTGTCCCCACATGACACCCAGCTGTGGTGGCTCTGGGGTGACACAGGCTGCCAGGATGGCGCTTGGGTGACCTGTCCCCACGTGACACCCAGCTGTGGTGGCTCTGGGGTGGCACCAGGGTGCCGGGATGGCTCTTGGGTGGCCTGTCCCCACGTGACACCCAACTGCGGTGGCTCTGAGGTGCACCAGAGTGCCAGGATGGCACTTGGGTGGCCCAACCCCACGTGACACCCAACTGCGGTGGCTCTGGGGTGACACAGGCTGCCAGGATGGCTCTTGGGTGGCCCGTCCCCATGTGACACCCAGCTGTGGTGGCTCTGGGGTGACACAGGCTGCCAGGATGGCACTTGGGTGGCCCATCCCCATGTGACACCCAGCTGTGGTGGCTCTGACATGCACCACAGTGTTGAGATGGCACTTGGGTGGCCCAACTCCACGTGACACCCAACTGTGGTGGCTCTGGGGTGACACAGGCTGCCAGGATGGCACTTGGGTGGCCCATCCCCACGTGACACCCAACTGTGGTGGCTCTGGGGTGACACAGGCTGCCAGGATGGCACTTGGGTGACCCAACTCCATGTGACACCCAACCGCGGTGGCTCTGGGGTGACACAGGCTGCCAGGATGGCGCTTGGGTGACCTATCCCCACGTGACACCCAGCTGTGGTGGCTCTGAGGTGCACCAGGGTGCCAGGATGGCACTTGGGTGGCCCGTCCCCATGTGACACCCAACCGCGGTGGCTCTGGGGTGACACAGGCTGCTGGGATGGCGCTTGGGTGACCCAACTCCACGTGACACCCAACTGCGGTGGCTCTGGGGTGACACAGGGTGCCAGGATGGCACTTGGGTGGCCCGTCCCCATGTGACACCCAACTGCGGTGGCTCTGGGGTGACACAGGCTGCTGGGATGGCGCTTGGGTGACCCAACTCCACGTGACACCCAACTGCGGTGGCTCTGGGGTGACACAGGCTGCCAGGATGGCACTTGGGTGGCCCAACCCCACGTGACACCCAACCGCGGTGGCTCTGGGGTGACACAGGGTGCCAGGATGGCACTTGGGTGACCCAACTCCACGTGACACCCAACCGCGGTGGCTCTGGGGTGACACAGGCTGCCAGGATGGCACTTGGGTGACCCAACTCCACGTGACACCCAGCTGTGGTGGCTCTGGGGTGGCACCAGGGTGCCGGGATGGCTCTTGGGTGGCCTGTCCCCACGTGACACCCAACTGCGGTGGCTCTGAGGTGCACCAGAGTGCCAGGATGGCACTTGGGTGGCCCAACTCCACGTGACACCCAACTGCGGTGGCTCTGGGGTGACACAGGCTGCCAGGATGGCTCTTGGGTGGCCCGTCCCCATGTGACACCCAGCTGTGGTGGCTCTGGGGTGACACAGGCTGCCAGGATGGCACTTGGGTGGCCCATCCCCATGTGACACCCAGCTGTGGTGGCTCTGACATGCACCACAGTGCTGAGATGGCACTTGGGTGGCCCAACTCCACGTGACACCCAACTGTGGTGGCTCTGGGGTGACACAGGCTGCCAGGATGGCACTTGGGTGGCCCATCCCCACGTGACACCCAACTGTGGTGGCTCTGGGGTGACACAGGCTGCCAGGATGGCACTTGGGTGACCCAACTCCATGTGACACCCAACCGCGGTGGCTCTGGGGTGACACAGGCTGCTGGGATGGCGCTTGGGTGACCCAACTCCACGTGACACCCAGCTGTGGTGGCTCTGACATGCACCACAGTGCTGAGATGGCACTCGGGTGGCCCGTCCCCACGTGACACCCAACCGCGGTGCCTCTGCGGTGGCACGGGCTGCTGGGATGGCACTTGGGCGTCCCGTCCCCGCGTGTCCCCCGCCCGCGGGTGGCCCCGGGGTGACGCCACCTTCTCGAAGTGGCCGCTGCGGATGTAGTAGTCGGCCAGGGAGCACCAGAGCTTGCCCAGCTGGTCGGTGAAGCGGGTGAGGCCCCCGCGGATGATGGCACCCGCGTCCAGCGACTTCACCTGGTCGGGGTGCTGCGAGATGAGGTCGCACAGCTCGTGCCACAGCTGCGGCGGGGGAGAAGGTGTCAGGGGGGCGGAGACCCCCCCCCCATCGCCCGGGAGACCCCTCCACGCACCCATGGGAGCCCGCGGGACCCCTTGGCACCCACCTGGCACCCGTAAGAGGTGCTGGGGGCTCCTAGCACCCTCCTGGACCTCCTAGCACCCTCTAGGACCCTTCCTAGCACCCTCCTAGCACCCTCCTGCACCTCTTGGCACCCTCCAGGACCCTTCCTAGCACCCACTGGTGCCTACTGGAGCCCCCAGCACCCCTTGGCACCCACCCAGCACCCATGGGAGCCCCCAGCATCTCTTAGCACCCTCCTGCACCTCCTGGCACCCTCCTGGTGTCTGCCGGAGCCCCCAGCACCCCTTGGCACCCACCCAGCACCCATGGGAGCCCCCAGCACCCCGTGGCACCTACCCAGTACCCATGGGAGCCCCAGGACCCATTGGCACTCCCCCGGCACCCACGGGAACCCCTGGCACCTACCCAGCACCCATGGGAGCCCCAGGACCCATTGGCACTCCCCCGGCACCCACGGGAACCCCTGGCACCTACCCAGCACCCATGGGAGCCCCAGGACCCACTGGCACCCCCCTGGCACCCCCAGGAGCCCCCAACACCCCATGGCACCCCCACAGCACCCATGGAAACCCCAAGACCCATTGGCACCCCCAGGACCCATTGGCACTGCCCTGGCACCCACAGGAGCCCCTGGCACCCATCTGGGAGCCAGGAGAGCCCCCAGCACCCCATGGCACCTACCCAGCACCCATGGGAGCCCCAGGACCCACTGGCACCCCCCTGGCACCCACGGGAGCCCCCAACACCCCATGGCACCCCCACAGCACCCATGGAAACCCTAAGACCCATTGGCACCCCCAGGACCCATTGGCACTGCCCTGGCACCCACAGGAGCCCCTGGCACCCATCTGGGAGCCAGGACAGCCCCCAGCACCCCATGGCACCTACCCAGCACCCATGGGAGCCCCAGGACCCACTGGCACCCCCCTGGCACCCATGGGAGCCCCCAACACCCCATGGCACCCATCTGGGAGCCAGGAGAGCCCCCAGCACCCCATGGCACTCCCCCAGCACCCATGGGAGCCCCAGGACCCACTGGCACCCCCTTGGCACCCACGGGAGCCCCTGGCACCTACCCAGCACCCATGGGAACCCTCAGCACCCCATGGCACCCATCTGGCAGCCACTGGAGCCCCCAGAACCTCTTGGCACCCCCTGGGAGCCCCCGGGAGCCCTCAGCACCCTCGGGGAGCCCGGAGAGCCCCAGCCACCCCCCCACCCCGGCACCCACGGGTGCCCCCGGCGGCAGCACCCACCTGGTAGTTGGACTTGCCCTCCTTGGAGACGAAGCGCTCGTCGTTGACGACGGCGGCCAGGCGCACGGCGGCCTCGTCCAGGCGCCCGATGGAGCGCAGGTACTCGATGTACTCCTCCGCGTTCTCCGGGCTCAGCTGGCGCGGGGACACCGCTGTCACCGCTGTCCCCAGGGCCCGGCCACCGCTGTCCCCGCCCCGCGTCGCCCCGCCGGCCCCGTCCCCCGGCAGCCGCCATCCTGCGTCCTCCGGCCGCCACCGCCCCTCCGCGTCCTGCTGCTGCCTCCGTGCCTGGCCCACGGCCTTCTGCCACCTCTGTCCCCGTCCCCTGGCCACCTCTGTCCCCATCTCATGTTCCTCTGCCACCTCCGTCCCTGGCCCGTGTCCCCCTGCCACCTCTGTCCCCATCTCATGTTCCTCTGCCACCTCTGTCCCTGGCCCGTGTCCCCCTGCCACCTCCGTCTCCGTCCCACATCTACCTGTCACCTCTGCTTCATGCTATGTCCCCAAGTCCTTCTCCCATGTCCCCATGTCCCAAGTCTCCCATGACACCTCTGCTCCTGCCTTGTGTCCCCCTGCCATCTCCATCCCCATCCCACGTTCCTCCACCACCTCCATCCCTGTCCCGTGTTCCTCTGCCATCTCTGTCCCTGTCTTGTGTCCCCCTGCCACCTCCGTCTCTGTCCCACGTCTCCCTGCCGCCTCTGTCCCTGTCCTGTGTCCCCAGGTCCCTTTCCCAAGTCCTCCGTGACACCTCTGCTCCTGCCTTGTGTCCCCCTAACTCCATTCATGTCCCCCTGCCATCTCCATCCCCATCCCACGTTCCTCTGCTACCTCTGTCCCTGTCTCGTGTCCCCCTGTCACCTCTGCTTCATCCTATGTCCCCAAGTCCTTCTCCCATGTCCCAAGTTCTCCATGACACCTCTGCTCCTGCCTTGCGTCCCCCAACTCCCCCTGCCACCTCCATGCCCATCCCACCTTCCTCTGCCACCTCCGTCCCTGGCCCGTGTCCCCCTGCCACCTCCGTCTCCGTCCCATGTCCCCCTGCTGCCTCTGCCCTGTCCTGTGTTCCCAAGTCCCTCTCTCATGTCCCCATGTCCCAAGTCTCCCATGACACCTCTGCTCCTGCCTTGTGTCCCCCTGCCACCTCCATCCCCATCCCACGTTCCTCTGCCACCTCCATCCCCATCCCACGTTCCTCTGCCACCTCTGTCCCTGTCCCGTGTCTCCCTGCCACCTCCCTCTCTGTCCCACATCCCCCAGGGCCTTGCCGTTGCCAGCGGCACCCGGTGGCACCCAGGACCCCGTAGGAGGTCCTCACCAGGGCTGGTGGCACCCAGGACCCCGTAGGAGGTCCTCACCAGGGCCATCAGCACCCAGTGACCCCCAGGACCCCATAGGAGGTCCTCACCAGGGCTGGTGGCCCCCAGGACCCCGTAGGAGTTCCTCACCAGGGCTGGTGGCCCCCAGGACCCCATAGGAGGTCCTCACCAGGACCTGCAGCCCCCGGTGCCACCCAGGACCCCGTAGGAGGTCCTCACCAGGGCTGGTGGCACCCAGGACCCCGTAGGAGGTCCTCACCAGGGCTGGTGGCACCCGGTGGCACCCAGGACGCCATAGGAGGTCCTCACCAGGGCTGGTGGCACCCAGGACCCCGTAGGAGGTCCTCACCAGGGCCATCAGCACCCAGTGACCCCCAGGACCCCATAGGAGGTCCTCACCAGGGCTGGTGGCCCCCAGGACCCCATAGGAGTTCCTCACCAGGGCTGGTGGCCCCCAGGACCCCATAGGAGGTCCTCACCAGGACCTGCAGCCCCCGGTGCCACCCAGGACCCCGTAGGAGGTCCTCACCAGGGCTGGTGGCACCCAGGACCCCGTAGGAGGTCCTCACCAGGGCTGGTGGCACCCGGTGGCACCCAGGACGCCATAGGAGGTCCTCACCAGGGCTGGTGGCACCCAGGACCCCATAGGAGGTCCTTACCAGGACCATCAGCACCCGGTGACCCTCAGGACCCCGTAGGAGGTCCTCACCAGGGCTGGTGGCCCCCAGGACCCCGTAGGAGGTCCTTACCAGGACCATCAGCACCCGGTGGCCCCCAGGACCCCATAGGAGGTCCTCACCGGGACCACCAGCCCCCAGTGACCCCCAGGACCCCATAGGAGGTCCTCACCAGGGCCATCAGCCCCCCAGTGACCCCCAGGACCCCGTAGGAGGTCCTCACCAGGGCTGGTGGCCCCCAGGACCCCATAGGAGGTCCTCACCAGGACCACCAGCCCCCAGTGACCCCCAGGACCCCGTAGGAGGTCCTCACCAGGGCCATCAGCCCCCCAGTGACCCCCAGGACCCCGTAGGAGGTCCTCACCAGGGCTGGTGGCCCCCAGGACCCCATAGGAGGTCCTCACCGGGACCACCAGCCCCCAGTGACCCCCAGGACCCCGTAGGAGGTCCTCACCAGGGCCATCAGCCCCCGGTGACCCCCAGGACCCCGTAGGAGGTCCTCACCGGGACCACCAGCCCCCAGTGACCCCCAGGACCCCGTAGGAGGTCCTCACCAGGGCCATCAGCCCCCGGTGACCCCCAGGACCCCGTAGGAGGTCCTCACCGGGACCACCAGCCCCCGGTGGCCCCCCAGGACCCCCCGGTGTCCCCCGTGTCCCCCCTCTACCTTCAGGTAGCGGCGGTAGACGCGCACGGCGGTCTCGGGGAGCGGGTGGCGGCGCACGAACTGCAGGTAGAGGGGCCAGACGCGGTGGTGCTGGGTGATGGGCAGCGCCCGCAGCGCCCGGTCGAAGGTGCGCCGCGTCCGCGTCACCCGGCCCTGCTCCACCAGGAACTGGCAGTAGTCCAGCCAGATGCGGGGCATCTGCGGGGGGGGGGGGTGGTAAGGGGGGGAGCCGTCAGCGGGGGCCGTGGGGCAGCTAGGGGGCTCGGGGGGGGTTATGGGGGCAGTTGGGGGGGGGGGTTATGGGGTGGTTAGCAGCAGCACGGAGCTATTACAGAGGCAGTTATGGGGCTGGGGGGGTCATGGGGGCAGTTATGGGGTGGTGGTGGGGCTCTGGGGGGGTCATGGGGCAGTTATGGGGCTGTGGGGGGGCTCTAGGGGCACCCAGGGGGCTTGGGGGGGTTATGGGGGCACTTGGGGAGGGTTATGGGGCAGTTAGCAGCAGCACGGAGCTATTACAGAGGCAGTTATGGGGCTGGGGGGGTCATGGGGCAGTTATGGGGCTGTGGGGGGGCTCTAGGGGCAGCCAGGGGGCTTGGGGGGGTTATGGGGGCAGTTGGGGGGGGTTATGGGGTGGTTAGCAGCAGCACGGAGCTATCACAGGGGCAGTTATGGGGCTGGGGGGTCATGGGGGCAGTTATGGGGTGGTGGTGGGGCTCTGGGGGGGTCATGGGGCAGTTATGGGGCTGTGGGGGGGCTCTAGGGGCAGCCATGGGGCTTGGGGGGGTTATGGGGGCACTTGGGGAGGGTTATGGGGCAGTTAGCAGCAGCACAGAGCTATTACAGAGGCAGTTATGGGGCTGGGGGGGTCATGGGGGCAGTTATGGGGCAGGGGGGGCTCTAGGGGCAGCCAGGGGGCTCGGGGGGGGATTATGGGGCAGTTGGGGGGGTTATGGGGCGGTTAGCAGCAGCACGGAGCTATTACAGAGGCAGTTATGGGGCTGGGGGGGTCATGGGGGCAGTTATGGGGCTGTGGGGGGGCTCTAGGGGCAGTTATGGGGCAATTGGGGGGCCCCGAGGGACCGCGCGCTCCCAGGTCCCCTCCCCATGGCCACATCTGTGTCCCCTCTGCATCCCCATGTCCCCTCTGTGTCCCCCCCCGCCCCTCTGCACATGGCCATGTCCTCTGCATGTGGCCGTCACTCCGTGTCCCCTGTGTCCCATGTGCTCCCCACATGTCCATGTCCCTCTGGGTCCCCTCTGCATGTCTGTGTCCCCATGTCCCCACTGCATGTCCTTCCATGTCCTCCCTGCGTGTCCGTGTCCCTCCAGGTCCTCTCCACACGTCCACGTCCCTCTGGGTCCCCTCTGCGTGTCTGTGTCCCCGTGTCCCCACTCCATGTCCTTCCATGTCCTCCCTGCGTGTCCGTGTCCCTCCAGGTCCTCTCCACGTGTCCACGTCCCTCTGGGTCCCCTCTGCGTGTCTGTGTCCCCATGTCCCCACTCCATGTTCTCCTTGCATGTCCGTGTCCCCTCTCCGTGTCCTCTCCACGTGTCCACGTCCCTCTGGGTCCCCTCGCCATGTCTGTGCCTCCATGTCCCCACTCCACGTCCTCCCTGCGTGTCCCTGTCCCTCCAGGTCCTCTCCACATGTCCATGTCCCTCTGGGTCCCCCTGTGTGTCTGTGTCCCTGTGTCCCCACTCCACGTCCTCCCTGCGTGTCCGTGTCCCCTCTCCGTGTCCTCTCCACACGTCCATGTCCCTCTGGGTCCCCTCTGCGTGTCTGTGCCCCCATGTCCCCACTCCACATCCTCCCTGCGTGTCCGTGTCCCCATGTCCCCACTCCACGTCCTCCCTGCGTGTCCGTGTCCCCTCTCCGTGTCCTCTGCAGGTGTCCACGTCCCTCCACACCCTCTCTGGATCCGTGTCCCCTCTCCACATCCGTATCCCCGGGTGTCCCCGCGTGCCCTGCCCGGGTCCCTCGCGCTCTGCACGTCCCCGTGTCCCCGTGTCCCCGTGTCCCCGCACCTTGTGCATGAAGACGAGGGCGCGCTCGTGGCAGTTGTTGGCCTCCTCGTAGGCCGGGTCGCTCACGCACTTGCGCTTCACCTGCTTCCGCCGCTGCTTCAGGTAGTTGTACCACAGCTTGTAGCTGCCGGCGAGAGGCGCCCGTGGGGCCACCGTCACCGTCACCAGGGCCACCGCCACCGTCACGGCCACCGCCACCAGCCCCCGGCCACTGCCACCAGCCATGGCCACCACCACGAGGGCCTGGCCACGGCCACCAGCCCCCGGCCACCGCCACCAGCTTGTAGCTGCCGGCGAGAGGCGCCCGTGGGGCCACCGTCACCGTCACCAGGGCCACCGCCACCGTCACGGCCACCGCCACCAGCCCCCGGCCACTGCCACCAGCCATGGCCACCGCCATGAGGGCCTGGCCACGGCCACCAGCCCCCGGCCACCGCCACCAGCTTGTAGCTGCCGGCGAGAGGCGCCCGTGGGGCCACCGTCACTGTCACCGGGCCACCGCCACCGTCACGGCCACTGCCACCAGCCCCCGGCCACTGCCACCAGCCATGGCCACCGCCACGAGGGCCTGGCCACGGCCACCAGCCCCCGGCCACCACCACCAGCTTGTAGCTGCGGGTGAGAGGCACCCGTGGGGCCACTGTCACCGTCACCAGGGCCACCGCCACCGTCACGGCCACCGCCACCAGCCATGGCCACCGCCACGAGGGCCTGGCCACGGCCACCAGCCACCGCCACCAGCTTGTAGCTGCGGGTGAGAGGCGCCCGTGGGGCCACCGTCACCGTCACCAGGCCACGGCCACTGTCACGGCCACTGCCACCAGCCCCCGGCCACCACCACGAGGGCCTGGCCACGGCCACCAGCCCCCGGCCACCGCCACCAGCTTGTAGCTGCGGGTGAGAGGTGCCCGTGGGGCCACCGTCACTGTCACCAAGGCCACGGCCACCGTCACGGCCACTGCCACCAGCCCCCGGCCACTGCCACCAGCCATGGCCACCACCACGAGGGCCTGGCCACGGCCACCAGCCCCCGGCCACCACCACCAGCTTGTAGCTGCCGGTGAGAGGCGCCCGTGGGGCCACCGTCACCGTCACCGGGCCACCGCCACCGTCACGGCCACCGCCACCAGCCCCCGGTCACCGCCACCAGCCATGGCCACCGCCACGAGGGCCTGGCCACGGCCACCAGCTTGTAGCTGCGGGTGAGAGGCGCCCGTGGGGCCACCGTCACCGTCACCGGGCCACCGCCACCGTCACGGCCACCGCCACCAGCCCCCGGCCACCGCCACAAGGGCCTGGCCACGGCCACCAGCCCCCGGCCACCACCACCAGCTTGTAGCTGTGGGTGAGAGGCGCCCGTGGGGCCACCGTCACCGTCACCAGGGCCACGGCCACCGTCACGGCCACCGCCACCAGCCCCCGGTCACCGCCACCAGCCATGGCCACCACCACGAGGGCCTGGCCACGGCCACCAGCCCCCGGCCACCGCCACCAGCTTGTAGCTGCTGGTGAGAGGCGCCCGTGGGGCCACCATCACCGTCACCGGGCCACAGCCACCACCACGGCCACTGCCACCAGCCCCCGGCCACTGCCACCAGCCATGGCCACGGCCACCAGCCCCTGGCCACCACCACCAGCTTGTAGCTGCCGGTGAGAGGCGCCCGTGGGGCCACCGTCACTGTCACCAGGCCACCGCCACGGCCACCGTCACCAGCCCCCGGCCACTGCCACCAGCCATGGCCACGGCCACCAGCCCCCGGCCACTGCCACCAGCTTGTAGCTGCGGGTGAGAGGCGCCTGTGGGGCCACCGTCACTGTCACCAGGCCACCGCCACCGTCACGGCCACCGCCACCAGCCATGGCCACCGCCATGAGGGCCTGGCCATGGCCACCAGGGCCCGGCCACCGCCACCAGCCCCCGGCCACCGCCACGAGCGCCCAAGCTGGGTGAGAAGCACCTATGGGTGCCCGAGCCATGGCCATGGGTGCCTGAGCCACGGCCACGAGGGGCCAAACTGGGTGACAAGCACCTATGGGTGCCCCAACCACCACCGCAAGCACCCGAGCCACCTCCACGAGCGCCCCAGCCGCTGCCGCGGCCACAAGCGGCCAAACTGGGTGAGCAGCACCCATGGGTGCCCCAACCACAGCCACGAGCGGCTGAACTGGGTGAGAAGCACCCATGGGTGCCTGAGACATGGCCACGAGCCCCCAGGCACGGCCACGAGCGGCTGAACTGGGTGAGAAGCACCTATGGGTGCCCGAGCCACCGCCACGAGGGCCTGAGGCACCGCCATGGCCACAGCCGGGAGCAGCCAAAGTGGGTGAGAAGCACCCATGGGTGCCCGAGCCACGGCCACGAGCGGCCAGACCAGATGAGAAGCACCCATGGGTGCCCTAGCCACGGCCATGAGCACCCAAATGGGGCACGAGGCGCCCGTGGGCACCCGAGCCGCTGCCACGAGCACCCTCGCTGGGCGGGAGGCACCCATGGGTGCCCGAGCCGTGGCTGTGGGCAGCACGGGGATCCCCGTCACCCCCCGATGAGGGGACTGGGGTGTCCCCGTCGTCCCCTGCCACACCAGGGGAACCCGGTGGCCCTCGTCACCCTGCCACCCTGTGAGGGCACCGGGGTGTCCCCTCCAGCCCCTGCCCTGCGCGGGGAGGTCCCTGTCACCCCGTGTGCCCCGTGACGGGTTGGGGACAGTCCTGTCACCCCCTACCCTATGCGAGGCTGTCCCTGTCACCTCGTGCCCTGCGTGGGGACGTCCCCGTCACCCCTCCGCCTCCCTGAGGGACCAGGGACATTGATTCTGCCCTGCCACCGCGTGGGGACATCCCTGTCACTCCCCCGCTCCCCGAAGGGACTGGGGACGCCTTGCCACCCCATGGGGATGTCCCTGTCCCCCCTGTCACCCCCCATGGGGACGGGGACAGTCTCACCTGCCAGGCAGCTCCCTGAGGGCCTGGGGATGCTGCTCCTGCCCTGCCACCATGCGGGGATGTCCCTGTCACCCCCCGGGGACGGGGACAGTCCTATCTGCCAGGCAGCTCCCTGAGGGCCTGGGGACGCCGCTCCTGCCCCATGGGGACGTCCCTGTCCCCCTGTCACCCCCTGGGCACAGTCTCACCTGCTGAGCAGCTCCTGGAGCACCTGGGGACACTGCTTCCATCCTGCCACCTCCTGGGGACGTCCCTGTCCCCCCGTCACCCCCCTGGGGACAGTCTCACCTGCCGGGCAGCTCCCTGAGAGCCTGGGGACACCGATTCTGCCCTGCTACCATGCAGGGACATCCCTGTCACCCCCTGGGGACAGTCTCACCTGCCAGGCAGCTCCCTGAGAGCCTGGGGACACCGATTCTGCCCTGCTACCATGCAGGGACATCCCTGTCACCCCCTGGGGACAGTCTCACCTGCTGGGCAGCTCCCTGAAGGCCTGGGGACACCGCTCCCGCCCCGCCACCCCCTGGGGACATCCCTGTCACCCCCTGGGGACGGGGACAGCCGTACCTGCCGGGCAGCTCGCGCAGCGCCCGCTCGTAGACGAGGTTGAGGCCCTGGCGTGGCCCCTTCTGCCGGGCCTCCACGTAGCGCAGCCAGCAGCGCACCGAGAAGGGGTTGCGCAGGATCTCCTCCTCGTACTGCACGTCCTCCTCCTCCTGCGGGGACACGGGGACAACGGGGACAATGGGGACAGCGGGGACGACAAGCACGGCGGGGGGGACAGGCACGGTGGGGACAGCGGGGGGGACGGCGGGGGGAGCAGCCAGCAGCGCCCCGAGAAGGGGTTGCGCAGGATCTCCTCCTCGTACTGCACGTCCTCCTCCTCCTGCGGGGACACGGGGACAACGGGGACAGCGGGGACAATGGGGACACCAGGGACGACAAGCACGGCGGGGGGACAGGCACGGTGGGGACAGCGGCGGGGACGGCGGGGGGAGCAGCCGGCAGCGCCCCGAGAAGGGGTTGCGCAGGATCTCCTCCTCGTACTGCACGTCCTCCTCCTCCTGCGGGGACACGGGGACATCGGGGACAACGGGGACAGCGGGGACACGGGGACAACGGGGACAGCAGGGACACTGGGGACGACGGGGACAGTGGGGACGACGGGGGCGACGAGCACGGCGGGGGCAGCGGGTGGGACAAGGACACGGGGAGCCAGGCGCGGGGACACGGCGACGGGAGATGGGACGAGGACACGGGGACACGAGGGGGAACGGGATGGGGACACGGGGACACGGGGACACGGGGACACGGGGACACCCCCCCGGGGCCGCCCGCCCCCCCGCAGCGCCCCTCCCTCCCTCCCCCCCGCGGTGCCGGGGCCCCTCCCGGGTGGGGGGGGGGGTCGGGGGGGGGTCTCCGGCCGCCACTCACGAAGCGCAGCTCCGCCCGCCCCGCCCCCGCCGCCGCCACCGGCGGCTCCTCCTGCTCCGGCATCGCCGCGCCGCTCCCAGGCCGCTCCCAGGCCGCTTCCGCCCCCACTTCCGCCCCCACTTCCGCCCTTACTTCCGGCGCGCTGTGATGACGTCGCGCCGCCGCGCCGCCGCGCCGCCCCCTCTCCCCCGCCCTCCCGCCGCCGCCGCCGCCTCCCGCCCCCCGCCCCCCGCCGCGCCGCCGGCCAATGGGAGGCGGCGCCGCCGTGGAGCCGGCCAATGGGGCGGCGGGCTCGCGGCGGGGGGGCGGGGCCCGGGGAGGGGAGCAGAGGAGCCGCCATGGGGGTGAAGCTGGAGGTGTTTCGGGTGCGCGGGGCAACGGGGGGGCAACGGGGGGGGCTATTAGGGCCCGGGGGGGCAATAAGGGGGGCGGGGGGGGCAATAAGGGGGGCAGTGGGGGGCTATTAGGGCCTGGGGGGGTAATAAGGGGGGCGGGGGGGCAATAAGGGGGGGCAGCGGGGGGCTATTAGGGCCTGGGGGGGCAATAAGGGGGGCGGGGGAGCAATAAGGGGGGGCAGCGGGGGGCTATTAGGGCCTGGGGGGGTAATAAGGGGGGCGGGGGGCAATAAGGGGGGGCAGTGGGGGGGAATTAGGGCCTGGGGGGGTAATAAGGGGGGCGGGGGGGCAATAAGGGGGGGCAGTGGGGGGCTATTAGGGCCTGGGGGGGCAATAAGGGGGGCGGGGGGGGCAATAAGGGGGGGCAGTGGGGGGCTATTAGGGCCTGGGGGGGTAATAAGGGGGGCGGGGGGCAATAAGGGGGGGCAGTGGGGGACTATTAGGGCCTGGGGGGGCAATAAGGGGGGCGGGGGGGCAATAAGGGGGGGCAGCGGGGGGCTATTAGGGCCTGGGGGGGCAATAAGGGGGGCGGGGGGGGCAATAAGGGGGGTCAGTGGGGGGCTATTAGGGCCCAGGGGGGTAATAAGGGGGGCGGGGGGGCAATAAGGGGGGGCAGTGGGGGGCTATTAGGGCCTGGGGGGGCAATAAGGGGGGCGGGGGGGGACATTAGGGTCCGGGGGGGCAATAAGGGGGGGCAGTGGGGGGCTATTAGGGCCTGGGGGGGTAATAAGGGGGGCAGGGGGGCAATAAGGGGGGGCAGTGGGGGGCTATTAGGGCCTGGGGGGGCAATAAGGGGGGCGGGGGGGAATTAGGGCCCGGGGGGGCAATAAGGGGGGGCAGTGGGGGGCTATCAGGGTCTGGGGGGGCAATAAGGGGGGTGGGGGGCATTAGGGCCCGGGGGGGACATTGAGGGGTATCCCCTGCCGTGGGGGTGGCACCTAGTGACGTCCTGCCCGAGGCGGGTGACACTGGGGACATCCCCAGCCCTGCCCTGGTGGGGGGGGGGCAGCGGGGGACAGGGTGACACCCGGGGCGGGGTGGCACCTGGGGACATCTGGCACTGGGGAGGGGGGGGACCGTCCTGCTCCTGTGGGTGACACTGGGGACGTCCTGGGTGAGCTGGTGACACTGGTGACGCCCTGCCCCCATGGGTGTCCCTGGGGGACGTCCTGCCCTGGGGGGTGACACTGGAGACACCCTGTGTGGGCTGGTGACACTGGTGACACCTTGCCGCCATGGGTGACCCTGGGGACCGTCCTGCCCCTGTAGGTGGCCCTGGGGACGTCCTGTGTGGGCTAGTGACACTGGTGGCCTCCTACCCCATGGGTGACCCTGGAGGACCTCCTGCCCTGGGGGGTGACACTGGGGACACCCTGCCCCCATGGGTGACCCTGGGGACCTCCTGCCCTGGGGGGGTGACAGTAGGGACGTCTTGTGTGGGCGGGTGACACTGGTGACACCTTGCCACCATGGGTGACCCTGGGGACCTCCTGCCCCCATGGGTGACACTGGGGACCGTCCTGCCCCTGTGGGTGACCCTGGGGACCTCCTGCCCTGGGGGGGTGACACTGGGGACATCCTGTGTGGGCTGGTGATACCGGTGACACCTTGCCACCATGGGTGACCCTGGGGACCTCCTGCCACCATGGGTGACACTGGGGACCGTCCTGCCCCTGTGGGTGACCCTGGGGACCTCCTGCCCCCATGGGTGACAGTAGGGACGTCTTGTGTGGGCTGGTGACACTGGTGACACCTTGCCACCATGGGTGACCCTGGGGACTGTCCTGCCCCTGTGGGTGACCCTGGGGACCTCCTGCCCCCATGGGTGGCCCTGGGAATCTCCTGCCCCTGTACGTGACAGTAGGGACGTCTTGTGTGGGCTGGTGACACCGGTGACACCTTGCCACCATGGGTGACCCTGGGGACCTCCTGCCCCCATGGGTGACCTGGGGACTGTCCTGCCCCTGTGGGTGACCCTGGGGACCTCCTGGCCCTGTGGGTGACAGTAGGGACGTCTTGTGTGGGCTGGTGACACTGGTGACACCTTGCCACCATGGGTGACCCTGGGGACCTCCTGCCACCATGGGTGACCCTGGGGACCTCCTGCCCCCCCGGGCACCGTCCCCCGCCCCGCGGTGACGTCCCCTCGTCCCCAGATGCTGCTCTACCTCTCCTTCCCCGTCACCATGTTCTGGGTGTCCAACCAGGCCGGCTACTTCGAGGAGCACGTGGTGCGCAGGAAGGTGGGTGCCCGGACGCCTGGGCCCCCGCCGCGGGGGCGGGGAGGGGAGGGGAGGGTCCCCGGGGCGCCCGGACGCCTGGGCCCCCGCGGTGGGAGAAGGTCCCGGGGGCTCCTGGGGGCACCCGGACGCCTGGGCCCCCGCGGTGGGAGAAGGTCCTGGGGGCTCCTGGGGGCACCCGGACACCTGGGCCCCCGCGGTGGGAGAAGGTCCTGGGGGCTCCTGGGGGCACCCGGACGCCTGGGCCCCCGCGGTGGGAGAAGGTCCTGGGGGCTCCTGGGGGCACCCGGACGCCTGGGCCCCCGCGGTGGGAGAAGGTCCTGGGGGCACCCGGACGCCTGGGCCCCCACGGTGGGGGAGGGTCCCTGGGGGCACCCAGACGCTGTGGGACCCCGCGGGGGTCTCCCGGACGCCTGGGCCCCTCAGGTCCCCCCCCCCCGCTGACGCCTCCTCCCCTTCCGCAGCGGGAGATTTTCCCACCGGAGGACCCCGAGCGGGTAAGAGAGCCGCGTTGTCCCCCCGCGTCCCCAAGCTGTCACCTTGCGTCCCCAAGCTGTCACCCTGCGTCCCCAAGCTGTCCCCCCGCTGTCCCCTCCCCTCCCGGGAGCCCCGGGTGCCGCCTGGGGGGGACACGGGCCCCCCACGGACACGGGGCGCCTTGGCGTGTCCCCCGGGCCACGTCACCGCGCGGTGCCACCCGCGGGTGGCCCCGGTGTCCCCTGCGGTGCCACCGCCGGCGTCCCCTGAGCCCCGCGCGTGGTGGCCGCAGCGCAGGGAGATGCGGGAGTTCAAGCGGCGGCTGCAGAAGATGCAGGAGGAGAAGCTGCCGCGGGCGAGCCGCGACTGAGGGCGGGGACGCGGGGACGGGTCCTGATGCCACCACGGCGACCTGACGCCATCGCCGGGGCCACGTGGATGCGTCCTGGTGCCATCACGGCGACCTGATGCCATCGCCGGGGCCACGTCAGCAAAGGAGGGGACACATGGACATGTTCTGACATCATCACGGTGACCTGACGCCATCACCGTGGCCGTAACGGTGACTAAGGGGACACGTGGACACATCCTGATAGGTGACGGTGTCCTGACACCATCGCTGTGGCCACGTTGGTGACAGCAGGGACATGTGGACACGTCCTGACATCATTACGGTGACCTGACACCATCGCTGTGGCCACGTCGGTAAAGGAGGGGACACGTGGACATGTTCTGACACCATCATGGTGTCCTCACACCATCGCCGTGGCCACGTTGGTGACAGCAGGGACACGTGGACACGTCCTGACATCATCACGGTGACCTGACACCATCGCTGTGGCCATAATGGTGACGCGGGGACACATCCCGGTACGGTGACGGTGTCCTGACACCTGATGGCATCTCCATGGCCACGTCAGTGAAGGAAGGGACACGTGGACACGTCCTGACACCATCACAGCATCCTGACACCATCGCCATGGCCACATCAGTGACAGCAGTGACACGTGGATGCATCCTGATGCCATCACAGTGTCCTGACACCATCGCCGTGGCCACGTCGGTAAAGGAGGGGACACGTGGACATGTTGTGACACCATCACGGTGTCCTGACACCATCGCCGTGGCCACATTGGTGACAGCAGGGACATGTGGACACGTCCTGACATCATCACGGTGACCTGACACCATCGCTGTGGCCATAACGGTGACACATGGACACATCCTGGTACGGTGACGGTGTCGTGACACCTGATGGCATCTCCATGGCCACGTCAGTGACGGCAGGGACACGTGGACATGTCCTGATACCATCACAGCGTCCTGACACCATCACCGTGGCCATAACGGTGACGCGGGGACACATCCTGGTACGGTGACGGTGTCGTGACACCTGATGGCATCTCCATGGCCACGTCAGTGACGGCAGGGACACGTGGACATGTCCTGATACCATCATAGCGTCCTGACACCATCACCGTGGCCATAACGGTGACGCGGGGACACATCCTGGTACGGTGACGGTGTCGTGACACCTGATGGCATCTCCATGGCCACGTCAGTGACGGCAGGGACACGTGGACATGTCCTGATACCATCACAGCGTCCTGACACCATCACCATGGCCATAACGGTGACGCGTGGACACATCCTGGTATGGTGACGGTGTCGTGACACCTGATGGCATCTCCATGGCCACGTCAGTGACGGCAGGGACACGTGGACATGTCCTGATACCATCACGGTGTCCTGACACCATCACCGTGGCCGTAACGGTGACGCGTGGACACATCCTAGTACGGTGACGGTGTCGTGACACCTGATGGCATCTCCATGGCCACGTCAGTGACGGCAGGGACACATGGACATGTCCTGATACCATCACGGCGTCCTGACACCATCACCGTGGCCATAACGGTGACGCGTGGACACATCCTAGTACGGTGACAGTGTCCTGACACCATCGCCGTGGCCACGTCGGTGACAGCAGGGACAAGTGGACATGTCGTGACATCATCATGGTGCCCTCACACCATCGCCGTGGCCACGTTGGTGACAGCAGGGACATGTGGACACGTCCTGACATCATCACAGTGACCTGACACCATCGCTGTGGCCATAATGGTGACGCGGGGACACATCCTGGTACAGTGACAGTGTCCTGACACCTGATGGCATCTCCATGGCCACGTCAGTGAAGGAAGGGACACGTGGACATGTCCTGACACCATCGCCATGGCCACATCAGTGACAGCAGTGACACGTGGATGCATCCTGATGCCATCACAGTGTCCTGACACCATCGCCGTGGCCACGTCGGTAAAGGAGGGGACACGTGGACATGTTCTGACACCGTCACGGTGTCCTGACACCATCACCATGGCCACGTTGGCGAAGGAGGGGACATGTGGACACATCCTGACACCATCGAGGTGACCTGACACCATCGCCATGGCCATGTTGGTGACAGCAGGGACACGTGGACGTGTTCTGACACCATCACGGTGACCTGACACCATCGCCATGGCCATGTTGGTGACAGCAGGGACACGTGGACGTGTTCTGACACCATCACGGTGACCTGACACCATCGCCGTGGCCACGTCGGTGACAGCAGGGACACGTGGACATGTCCTGATGCCCTCACGGTGACCTGACACCATCGCCATGGCCTTGTTGGTGACAGCAGGGACACGTGGACGTGTCCTGACACCATCACGGCGTCCTGACACCATTGCTGTGGCCTTAACGGTGACTGAGGGGACACATGGACACATCCTGGTACGGTGACGGTGTCCTGACACCATCGCCATGGCCACGTCGGTGACGGAGGGGACACGTGGCCACAGCCCGGCCCCGTGACAGCATCCTGATGCCGTCGCTGTGGCCACAGCGGTGACGGAGGGGACACCGTGGCCACGTCCTGAGGCCATCACCGGGGCCGTGTCGGTGACAAAGGGGACACGTGGCTGTGGCCTGACACTGCGGTGGCATCTTGGTGATGGAGGGGACACATGGACACGTCCTGACACCGTCATGGTGTCCCGACACTGTTGCCGTGGCCACATTGGTGACAGAGGGGACACTTGGACATGTCCTGCCACCACGGGCACCTCCTGACGTCATCGCCGGGGCCGTATCGGTGACACAGGGGACACGTGGTTGTGACCTGACACCGTAACGGTGTCCTGACCCCATTGCCGTGGCCATAGCGGTGACACGGGGGACACACGGTGGCCTGATGCCATCACTGTGTCATGTCAGTGACGGAGAGGACACATGGGGACCCCGCGGTGTCCCCAGGCCACAATAAACGGTGCTGGCTCCTTCCCGCCTCGCCCAGCTGCCACTCGTGTCCCCCCCGGTGCCACCGAGGCGCCCCGTGTCCCCCGGTGCCACCCCCCAGCCCTGGCTGCCCATGTCCCCTGGTGCCACCCAGGTGGTTTGTGTCCCCAAGTGTCACCCACTGACCCAGGTGTGCTCTGGCCCCTGGTGCCACCCGCTGACCTGGGTGTTCTCTGTCCCCTGGTGCCACCCGGGTGTCCCCAAGTGCCACCCACTGGCCTGGGTGTCCTCTTTCCCCTAGTGCCACCCAGGTGTCCCCAAATGCCACCCTCTGACCTGGGTGTCCCCTGGTCTCTAGTGTCATCTGCTAATGTAGATGTCCCTTGTCCCCTAGTGCCACCCAGGTGTCCCCAAATGCCACCCTCTGACCTGGGTGTCCCCTGGTCTCTAGTGCCACCTGCTAATGTAGATGTCCCCTGTCCCTAGTGCCACCCAGGTGTCTCTAAGTGGCACCTGCTGATCTGGGTGTCCCCTGGTGCCACCCAACTGTCCTGTGTCCCCAAGTGCCACCCCCCAACCTGGGTGTCCCCTGTCCCTGGTGCCACCCAGGTGTCCTCAAGTGCCACCCCCCGACCTGGGTGTCCCCTGGTGCCACCCAGGTGCCTGGTATCCCCAAGTGCCACCTACCAACCTGGGTGTCCCCTCTCCCCTAGTGTCACCTAGGTGTGCTCAAGTGCCACCCACCAGCCCGGGTGTCTCTTGTCCCTTGGTGCCACCCAGATGCCAAGTGCCACCCACCAACCTCGATGTCCCCTGGTGCCACCCGCCGGCCTGGGTGTCCCCTATCCCTTAGTGTCACCCACTGATGTGATTGTTGCCTGGTGCCACTCAGGTGTCCTGTGTCCCCAAGTGCCACCCACCAACCTGGGTGTCCCTTGTCCCCTGGTGCCACCCAGGTGTCCTGTGTCCCCAAGTGCCACCCACCAACCTGGGTGTCCCTTGTCCCCTGGTGCCACCCAGGTGTCCTGTGTCCCCAAGTGCCACCCCTTGACCTTGAGGTCCCCTGGTGCCACCCAGATGCCTTGTGTCCCCAAGCGCCACCCAACCTGGGTGTCCCCAAGTGCCACCCCCCGACCTGGGTGTCCCCCAGTGCCCCCCCGGTGTCCCCAAGCGCCACAGACGGGGGGGCTGGTGCCGGGACGTTTATTGGGGGGTGACAGGCGCCGGGGGGGCCCTGGGGACCCCGGGGGGGGGCCCTGGGGACGCCGGGGGACACTGGCGCTGGGGACAGCGCGGACGGCAGCTCGGGGGGTCCTGGCTGCGGGGCGCTCACTTCTGTGGGGACACGGGGGTGGCAGTGACCCCCCCCAGCCGGGGGGGGGGGGACACGGGGGGGCCACCACGGTCCCCTGTCACCCCTGGGTGCCCCCCCACCACAGGGTGCCCCCCTAGGCACCCCCCCACCTGGGTCCCACCCCCAAACCGGGTGGCCCCACACCCTGGGGCCTCCCCCACCCATGGGTGCCCCCTCAGGGTGCCCCCCCCAGGTCCCCCCCCATGGATGACTCCCCACCCATGGGTCCCCCCACACCCCGAGTCCCCCTCGGGGTGCCCCCCCCAGACCCTCCACCCATAGGTGCCCCCCCAGGTCCCCCCCCATAGGTGCCCCCCTCACCCATGGGTCCCCCTCGGGGTACCCCCCCAGGTCCCCCCTCCACGGGTCCCCCCCACCCATAGGTGCCCCCCCTACCCCTGGGTCCCCCCTCGGGGTGCCCCCCCAGGTCCCCCCCCATAGGTGCCCCCCCCACCCATGGGTCCCCCCGCCACCCTGGGTCCCCCTCGGGGTGCCCCCCCCAGACCCTCCACCCATAGGTGCCCCCCCAGGTCCCCCCTCCATGGGTCCCCCCCACCCCCAGGTGCCCCCCCCATGGGTGCCCCCCCGGGTCCCCCCCAACCCATGGGTGCCCCCCCCATGGGTGCCCCCCCACCCATAGGTGCCCCCCCTACCCCTGGCTCCCCCCTTGGGGTGCCCCCCCACCCATAGGTGCCCCCAGGTGCCCCCCCCATGGGTGCCCCCCACCCATAGGTGCCCCCCAGGTCCCCCCACACCCATAGGTGCCCCCCCAGGTCCTCCCCCACCCATAGCTGCCCCCCTACCCCTGGCTCCCCCCTTGGGGTGCCCCCCCACCCATAGGTGCCCCCCCATGGGTGCCCCCCCACCCATAGGTGCCCCCCCGGGTCCCCCCAAACCCATGAGTGCCCCCCCCATGGGTGCTCCCCCACCCATAGGTGCCCCCCCAGGTGCCCCCCCCATGGGTGCCCCCCCACCCATGGGTGCTCCCCCCCACCCCCCCCGCCGGCGGCACCTTGGGCGGGGGGAAGCCGGGCATCTGCGCCACGGGCAGCCGCTGATCGTCCATGCGCCGCGCCTGCGTGTGCGCCAGCAGCTCCAGCAGCGCCTCCACCCCCGCGCCGCCTGCGCGCGCGCGGGAAACGCCCTGACGTCACGCGCCACGTCACGCGCCGCGTCGCCACGCCGCGCCGCGCCCCCTCCGCCTCCCCGCCGCGCCAAACGCGCCGCCGCCCCGCCTCGACGCGCGCGCGCGCGCGCGGGAAACGCCCTGACGTCACGCGCCGCGTCGCCACGCCCCCTCCGCCCCGCTTCGGCGCGCGCGCGCGCGGGAAACGCGCGTCACCGCCCCCCTTCGGCGCGCGCGCGCGGGAAACGCGCGTCACCGCCCCGCTTCGGCGCGCGCGCGCGGGAAACGCGCCCGCGCCGCGCTGCAGCAGCGCTGCCCCCCCCCCCTCCCCGGTGTCGCCGTGTCGCCGTGTCGCCGTGTCGCGCTCACCGTCGCCGGGCGCCGGCGGGAGGCTGCAGCGCTGCTGCTCCATGCGGCTGCCCTGCACCGAGCTCAGCAGCTCGAAGAAGCCGGCCTGCTCCGGCGGCTCCGGCGACTCGGCCTGCGCCCGCGCCGCACCGCCCGCCGCTGTCACCCTGGGCGCCCCCGACCCGCCCCGGGGACCCGGGACCCCCGCCCCAGCCCGGGGACCCCCACCCAGCCCCGAGGACCCAGGTGTCCGGGACCCCCTAACTCCCAGGGGGCCCAGGCGTCCGGGCTCCCCACCCTTGGGTGCTCACCCTGAGGGACCCAGGCGTCTGGGACCCCCACACCCAGGGGCCCAGGCGTCCAGGACCCCGAACTCCCAAGGGGCCCAGGCATCCAGGCTCCCCACCCTTGGGTGCCCACCCTGAGGGACCCAGGCGTCCGGGAACCCCCACCCCCAGGGGACCCAGGTGTCCGGGCTCCCCACCCTTGGGTACCCACCCTGAGGGACCCAGGCGTCCGGGAACCCCCACCCCCAGGGGACCCAGGTGTCCGGGCTCCCCACCCTTGGGTGCCCACCCCGAGGGACCCAGGCATCCGAGACTCCCACCCCAAGGTGCCACCCTGAGGGGCCCAGGCGTCTGGGACCCCCTAATCCCCAGGGGCCCAGGCATCCGGGACCCCCACCCCAAGGTGCCACCCTGAGGGGACCCAGGCGTCCAGGACCCCTAAATCCCAGGGGGCCCAGGTGTCCGGGCTCCCCACCCTTGGGTGCCCACCCCGAGGGACCCAGGTGTCTGGTGACCCCTAAATCCCAGGGGACCCAGGCATCCGGGCTCCCCACCCTTGGGTGCCCACCCCGAGGGACCCAGGCGTCCGGGACCCCCACCCCAAGGTCCCACCCCCAGGGACCCAGGTGTCTGGGACTCCCTAACTCCCAGGGGGCCCAGGCGTCCGGGCTCCCCACCCTTGGGTGCCCACCCTAGAGGACCCAGGCGTCTGGGACCCCCCCCGCCCCCCCCAGCACCCCTGGGTGCCCCCCCACCTCGCTGGCCGGGTCGGAGCCCGGCGCCGGCTCCTTCTTGGCCTCGTCACCGCCCGGGAGCGTCGCCATGGCGGCTGTTGCGGGTGCTGGGTGCTGCGGGTGCCGGGTGTCTCTGGGTGCCGGGTGTTGCGGGTGCTGGGTGTCACAAGGTGCCGGGTGTTGTGGATACTGGGTGTCTCAGGGCTCCGGGTGTCACGGGTGCCAGGTGTCTTGGGGTGCCGGCTGTCTCAGGGCTCCGGGTGACAGAGGTGTCGGGTGTCTCGGGGCTCCAGGTGTCACAGGGTGCCAGGTATCTTCGGGTGTCTCAGGTGCTGGGTGTCACAGGGCACCGGGTGTCTCGGGTGCTGGGTGTCTCGGGGCTCCGGGTGTCACAAGGTGCCGGGTGTTGTGGATACTGGGTGTCTCAGGGCTCCGGGTGTCTCAGGGCTCCAGGTGTCACAGGTGCTGGGTGACGTGGGGCTCCGGGTGTCACAGGGCTCCGGGTGTCTCGGGGCTCCGGGTGATGCAGATGCCGGGTGTCTCAGGGTGCTGGGTGTCTCGGGGCTCTGGGTGTCTCAGGGCTCCGGGTGACACAGATGTCGGGTGTCTCAGTGCTCCGGGTGTCTCGGGGCTGCGGGTGTCTCGGGTGCCGGGTGTCTCGGGGCTCTGGGTGATGCAGGTGCCGGGTGATGAGGGGCTCCGGGTGACGCAGGTGCTGGGTGTCTTGGGGCTCCGGGTGTCTCGGGGCTCCGGGTGTTGTGGGGCTCCGGGTGTCTTGGGTGCCGGGTGTCCTAGGGCTCCGGGTGACACCAGGCTCCGGGTGTCTTGGGGTGCCAGGTGATGTGGGGCTCCGGGTGACGCAGGTGCCGGGTGTCTCAGGGCTCCGGGTGACGCAGGTGCCGGGTGTCGCGGGGCTCCGGGTGTCGCGGGGCTCCGGGTGACGCCGCACACCCGTCGCACACCCGCTGCCGCCTTTATAGCCGCCGCCCCCCCCCGGGGCCCCGGGGGGATTATCCGGATCATGGTGCCCCGCCGGGGGGGGGGCAGCACCCGGGGGGGGGCCGGGGAGCGCGGGGGGGCACCCTGAGGGTGCAGGGGGGCTTTGGGGTGCACCGGGGGGGTGCATGGGTGCTTTGGGGGGTGCAGGGGGGGTGCATGGGTGCTGGGGGGATGCATGGGTGCTTTGGGGGGTGCCTGGGTGCTCGGGGGGGGCATGGGTGCTGGGGGGGGCATGGGTGCACCCGGGTGTGCACGTGTGCATGGGTGCAAGTGCACACACTGGGGAGGGGGGGACCCACAGGTGCTGGGGGGGGTTACAGGGACCCATGGGTGCCGGGGGGGGGGGTCTCAGGGCTGCCGGGAGGGTTACGAGGACCCATGGGTGCTGGGGGGGGTTATGGGGTCCCGTGGGTGCTGGGAGCTGTCAGGTGATGGGGGGGGCACCGAGGGGCTCCAGGGACCCATAGGTGCTGGGGGGGGCCAGGGTGCTGGGGGGGACCCATGGGTGCCGGGGGGGTGCCAGGGGGGTTAGGGGGACCCACGGGTGCTGGGGGGGGGGCAAAGGTGCTGGGGGGGGCTCCAGGGACCCACAGGTGCCAGGGGGCACCGGGGGAGTGCCAGGGGGGTTAGGGGCACCCATGGGTGCTGGGGGGGGCTCCAGGGACCCATAGGTGCTGGGGGGGCCCAGGGTGCTAGGGGGGACCCATGGGTGCTGGGGGGGATGCCAGGGGGGTTAGGGGCACCCATAGGTGCTGGGGGGGCCCAAGGATGCTGGGGGGGCCCCAGGGACCCATGGGTGCTGGAGGGCGCTGGGGGGATGCCAGGGGGGTTAGGGGCACCCATGGGTGCTGGGGGGGGCTCCAGGGACCCATAGGTGCTGAGGGTGCTGGGGGGGTGCCAGGGGGGTTAGGGGCACCCATAGGTGCTGGGGGGGGCTCGGGGGGGCCGGGGGGGCCCAAGGGTGCCGGGGGGGGCGGCAGGTGCCGGGGTCACAGGGGGTCACGGGTGGGGGGGGGCAGCACCCACGGGTGCCCCCAATCCCCGCTGGCAGCCGGGCGCAATTATCCAAATGGCCGTTAATTGCGCCCTAATTCCCCCCTCCCCCCCCCCCGGACGCCTGGGCCCCTCGGCCGGCTGTTGCGGGGGCGGCGGGGGGGGGGGGGCCCGGACGCCTGGGCCCCGCAGCTGGCAGCGAGGCGGGTTGGGGGCTGGAAGTGTTTATTGGGGGCACCCATGGGTGCGGGGGGGTCACAGGGGGGTGCGGGGGGGGTCACAGGCACCCCGGGGTGCTGGGGGGGGGTCACAGGTGCCCCTGGGTGCTTGGGAGTGTTAGAGGGTGCTGGGGGGGGGTCCAAGCACCCCCGGGTGGGTGCTGGGGGGGTGCTGAGGTGCTTGGGGGGGGTCCCAACACCCCTGGGTGCGGGGGGGGGTGTTGGGGGTGCTCGGGGGGGGTCCCAGCACCCCTGGGTGGGTGTGGGGGGGTTGGTGGGTGCTCGGGGGGGTCCCAGCACCCCTGGGTGCAGGGGGGGCATCGGTGGGTGCAGGGGGGGGGGTCCCAGCTCCCCTGGGTGCGGGGGGGGGGTTGGTGGGTGCTCAGGGGGGGTCCCAGCACCCCTGGGTGGGTGGGGGGGTTGTTGGTGCTGTGGGGGTGCTAAGGGGGGTCCCAGCACCCCTGGGTGCGGGGGGGGGTTGGTGGATGCACGGGGGGTCCCAGCGCCCCTGGGTGGGTGGGGGGGGGGTTGGTGAGTGCAGGGGGGGGTCCCAGCACCCCTGGGTGCCGGGGGGGGGGTGCTGAGGTGTTCGGGGGGGTCCCAGCACCCCTGGGTGGGTGGGTGGGGGTTGGTGGGTGCAGGGGGGGGTCCCAGCACCCCTGGGTGGGGGGGGGGGGTTGGTGGGTGCAGGGGGGGAGTCCCAGCACCCCTGGGTGGGGGGGGGTTGGTGGGTGCAGGGGGGGGTCCCAGCACCCCTGGGTGGGTGGGTGGGGTTGGTGGGTGCAGGGGGGGGTCCCAGCACCCCTGGGTGGGTGGGGGGGGTTGGTGGGTGCAGGGGGGGGTCCCAGCACCCCTGGGTGCCGGGGGGGGTGCTGAGGTGTTCGGGGGGGTCCCAGCACCCCTGGGTGGGTGGGGGGGGTTGGTGGGTGCAGGGGGGGGGTCCCAGCACCCCTGGGTGCCGGGGGGGGGCTCAGTCCTCGGGGGGCAGCGGCTGGTCCAGCCCCTCCACCGCCTCCAGGAAGCTCCGCGGCGTCACGATGTGGCTGGAGCCTGGGGACACGGGGACACGGTGGCACCGGGGACGCGGGGGGACATGGGGGGACACAGGGGACACAGGGGCACACGAGGGGACACAGGGGACAGTGATGCCAGGGGACACGGTGCCACCGGGGACACGGGGGGGACACGGGGGGACACAGGGGACAGTGACACCAGGGGACACAGGGACATGGTGGCACCGGGGACGCGGGGGGACATGGGGGGACACAGGGGACAGTGACACCAGGGGACACGGGGACACGGTGGCACTGGGGATGCGGGGGGACATGGGGGGACACAGGGGCACATGAGGGGACATGGGGGACAGTGATGCCAGGGGACATGGGGACATGGTGGCACCGGGGACATGGGGACACGGTGGCACCGGGGACGTGGGGGGACATGGGGAGACACAGGGGACAGTGACACCAGGGGACACGGTGGCACCAGGAACATGGGGGGACACAGGGGACACAGTGACACACGGGGACATGAGGGGACACGGTGGCACCGGGGACACGGGGGGACACAGGGGACATGGGGGACACAGGGGGGGCATACAGACACGGGAGGACACTGGGGGACACATTGACACCAGGGGACATGGGGGGGACACAGGGACATGGTGGCATCAGGGACACAGGGGACACAGTGACATCTGGGGACATGGGGGGACAAGGGGACACTGGGGACATGGGGGGACACAGGAGGACACTGGGGGACATAGGGGCATGGTGGCACCAGGGACATGGGGACACAGTGACACCTGGGGACATGGTGGCACCGGGGACACGGGGGGGGACATGGGGGACACAGTGGGGACACACTGGCACCAGGGACACAGGTGACACTATGGGGACACAGGTGACCCGGGGGGGGACACGGGTGGGTGCTGGGAGGGACCCCAGGGTGCGGGTGGAGGGGGGGGGGCAGCGGGGGCCCAGGCGTCCGGGCAGGCACCAGGGTGGGGGAGGGGGTTGGCGGAGGGGCCCAGGCGTCCGGGCGGGTGCCAGGTGCCCATTTTGGGGGGGGTTGGCAGAGGGGCCCAGGCGTCCGGGTGGGCGCTGGGTGGGTGCTGGGGGGGGTTGGCGGAGGGGCCCAGGCGTCCGGGTGGGTGCTGGGGGGGGGGTTGGCGGAGGGGCCCAGGCGTCCGGGTGGGCGCTGGGTGGGTGCTGGGGGGGGGGGAGGGTTGGCGGAGGGGCCCAGGCGTCCGGGTGGGCGCTGGGTGGGTGCCGGGGTGGGGGGGGGGTTGGCGGAGGGGCCCAGGCGTCCGGGCGCTCACCCAGCAGGACGGGGGCACCCGGCCCCAGCTCGTAGGCGCAGCGGGTCTCGGCCAGCGCCGCCCCCCCCAGCAGGAAGAGCAGCACCCGCGGGCCCCCCCCCGAGCACCCCGGGGTGCCCCGGCCCCGGTGCCACTGCCCGAAGCGGGCGCTGCGGGGGGGGGGGTACCCAGTCACCCCCAGTTATCCCGGTATCTCCCAGTATCCCCCAGTTACCCCTAGGATCCCCCCATTACCCCCCCAGTGCCCCCTTTCCCCCCCCCAGTATCTCCCAGTATCTCCCAGTTACACCTAGGATCCCCCCATTACCCCCCCAGTGCCCGCTTTACCCCCCCAGTATCTCCCAGTATCTCCCAGTTACACCTAGGATCCCCCCATTACCCCCCCAGTGCCCACTTTACCCCCCCCAGTATCTCCCAGTATCCCCCAGTAACCCCCCCATTACTCCTAGGATCCCCCCATTACCCCCCCAGTGCCCACTTTACCCCCCCCAGTAGCTCCCAGTATCCCCCAGTTACCCCTAGGATCCCCCCATTATCCCCCCAGTGCCCCCTTTTCCCCCCCAGTAGCTCCCAGTATCCCCCAGTTACCCCAGTATCCCCCAGTTACCTCCTCCAGTGCCCCCTTTGCCCCCCCCAGTAGTTCCCAGTATCCCCACTTACCCCAGTATCTCCCAGTATCCCCCAGTTACCCCTAGGATCCCCCCATTACCCCCCCAGTGCCCCCTTTGCCCCCCCCAGTAGCTCCCAGTATCACCCAGTTACCCCAGTATCTCCCAGTTACTCCCCAGTTACTCCTAGGATCCCCCCTTTACCCCCCCAGTATCTCCCAGTATCCCCCAGTTACACCTAGGATCCCCCCATTACCCCCCCAGTGCCCACTTTACCCCCCCCAGTATCTCCCAGTATCCCCCAGTAACCCCCCCATTACTCCTAGGATCCCCCCATTACCCCCCAGTGCCCACTTTACCCGCCCAGTATCTCCCAGTATCCCCCAGTTACCCCAGTATCCCCCAGTTACCCCCTCCAGTGCCCCCTTTGCCCCCCCCAGTAGTTCCCAGTATCCCCCAGTTACCCCAGTATCTCCCAGTTATCCCCCATTACTCCTAGGATGCCCCCATTACTCCCCCAGTGCCCCCTTTGCCCCCCCAGTAGCTCCCAGTATCCCCCAGTTACCCCAGTATCCCCCAGTTACCTCCTCCAGTGCCCCCTTTGCCCCCCCCCAGTATCTCCCAGTATCACCCCGTTACCCCAGTATCTCCCAGTTACCCCCATTACTCCTAGGATCCCCCCATTACTCCCCCAGTGCCCCCCCCAGTATCTCCCAGTATCCCCCAGTAACCCCCCCATTACTCCTAGGATCCCCCCATTACCCCCCCAGTGCCCACTTTACCCCCCCCAGTAGCTCCCAGTATCACCCAGTTACCCCAGTATCCCCCAGTTACTCCCCAGTTAGTCCTAGGATCCCCCCTTCACCCCCCCAGTATCTCCCAGTATCCCCCAGTTACACCTAGGATCCCCCCATTACCCCCCCAGTGCCCACTTTCCCCCCCCAGTATCTCCCAGTATCCCCCCAGTGCCCCCTTCACCCCCCTAGTATCCCCCAGTTCCCCCCCAGTGGCCCCCCAGTATCCCCCCAGTGCCCCCTTTGCCCCCCCAGTAGCTCCCAGTATCCCCCAGTTCCCCCCCAGTGCCCCCTTTACCCTCCCAGTTCCCCCCCCGGGTCCCCAGCTCCCCCCTGTGCTCCCAGTTGTCCTCCCAGTGCTCCCCAGTATCCCCATGTCCCCCATCCCCTGTCCATGTCCCCTCATGTCCCCCCCATGTCCCCCATGTCCCCTGTGTCCCCCCGTGTCCCTCCATGTCCCATGTCCCCGTGTCCCCTCGTGTCCCCGTGTCCCTCTGTGTCCCATGTCCCCATGTCCCCCGTGTCCCCCCATGCCCCCATGTCCCCATGTCCCTCCTCGTGTCCCATGTCCCCATGTCCCTCTGTGTCCCATGTCCCCCCATGTCCCCCCGTGTCCCCCGTGTCCCCCTGTGTCCCCCCGTGCCCCCATGTCCCCATGTCCCCCCGTGTCCCCCCGATGTCCCCATGTCCCCATGTCCCCCCTCGTGTCCCCCCATGTCCCCGTGTCCCTCTGTGTCCCATGTCCCCCCATGTCCCCCCGTGTCCCCTGTGTCCCCGTGTCCCCCCATGTCCCCATGTCCCCCTGTGTCTCCCCGTGTCTGCGTGTCCCCCCGTGTCCCCCCGTGTCCCCATGTCCCCATGTCCTTCTGTGTCCCATGTCCCCATGTCCCCCCGTGCCCCCCCATGTCCCCATGTCCCCCCGTGTCCCCCTGATGTCCCCATGTCCCTGTGTCCCTCTGTCCCATGTCCCCCCGTCCCCCCATGTCCCCGTGTCCCTCTGTGTACCATGTCCCCCCATGTCCCCGTGTCCCCCCGTTTTCCCCCCGTGTCCCCGTGTCCCTCTGTGTCCCATGTCCCCATGTCCCCCCTCGTGTCCCCCGTGTCCCCGTGTCCCTGTGTCCCTCTGTGTCCCATGTCCCCCCTCATGTCCCCCGTGTCCCCCCGTGTCCCCCTGATGTCCCCGTCTCCCTCTGTGTCCCATGTCCCCCCATTCCCCATGTCCCCCCGTTTCCCCCCATGTCCCCCGTGTCCCTATGTGTCCCATGTCCCCATCGTGTCCCCCGTGTCCCCGTGTCCCTGTGTCCCTCTGTGTCCCATGTCCCCCCTCGTGTCCCCCGTGTACCCCCGTGTCCCCCTGATGTCCCCGTGTCCCTCTGTGTCCCATGTCCCCCCATTCCCCATGTCCCCCCGTGTCCTCCCATGTCCCCGTGTCCCTCTGTGTCCCATGCCCCCGTGTCCCCATGTCCCCCCGTGTCCCATGTCCCCATGTCCCCCGTGTCCCCCCATGTCCCCGTCTCCCATGTCCCCCGTGTCCCATGTCCCCCGTGTCCCCCCATGTCCCCGTGTCCCTCTGTGTCCCATGTCCCCCCGTGTCCCTCTGTGTCCCATGTCCCCCCTCGTCCCCCCTGTTCCCCTGTGTCCCCAGTGTCCCCCCATTCCCCATGTCCCCCCCGTGTCCCCCCGTGTCTCCCCCATGTCCCCATGTCCCCCTGTGTCCCCCCATGTCCCCCCCGTGTCCCCGTGTCCCCACCTGACGGCCTGGGCGCTGGGGGGGGCACTGGGGGGGCTCACGCAGGGCCACAGCTCGGGGTCCAGCCGCTCCGCCAGCGCGTCCTGCGCCCCCGGGGGGGGTCCCTGTCACCTCCGTGTCCCCTCCCGGGGTCCCCGTCACCTCCCCGGGGGTCCCATCCCCCCCCGGGGTCCCTGTGTTCCCCCCCAGGTCCTTGTCACCTCTGTCCCCTCCCCAGGGTCTCCATCGCCCCATGTCCCCTCCCTGGGGTCCCCGTCACCTCCGTGTCCCCTCCCCGGGGTCCCCGTCACCTCCCCGGGGGTCCCATCCCCCCCCGGGGTCCCTGTGTTCCCCCCCAAGTCCTTGTCACCTCTGTCCCCTCCCCAGGGTCTCCATCGCCCCATGTCCCCTCCCCGGGGTCCCTGTCACCTCCGTGTCCCCTCCCTGGGTCCTCGTCACCTCCCCGGGGGTCCCATCCCCCCCCGGGGTCCCTGTGTCCCCCCCCCCGGGTCTTTGTCACCTCTGTCCCCTCCCCGGGGTCTCCATCCCCCCATGTCCCCTCCCTGGGGTCCCTGTCACCTCCATGTCCCCTCCCTGGGTCCCCGTCACCTCCCCGGGGTCCCCATCCCCCCCCGGGGTCCCTGTGTTCCCCCCCCGGGTCTTTGTCACCTCTGTCCCCTCCCCAGGGTCTCCATCACCCCATGTCCCCTCCCCGGGGTCCCTGTCACCTCCGTGTCCCCTCCCCCCCGGGGGTCTCATCCCCCTCCTGGGGTCCCTGTCACCCGTGTCCCCTCCCCGGGGTCCCCAGCACCCATGTCCCCTCCCCAGGGTCCCTGTCACCCGTGTCCCCTCCCCTGGGGCTGGTGTCCATCCGGAGGGTCCCCAGCACCCATGTCCCTGTGTCCCCATGTCCCCCATGTCCCCATGCCCCCCGTGTCCCCTGTGTCCCCATCCCCCATGTCCCCATGTCCCCCGTGTCCCCGTGTCCCCATCCCCGTGTCCCTGTGTCCCCATGTCCCCGTGTCCCCATGTCCCTGTGTCCCCGTGTCCCCCATGTCCCCATGCCCCCCGTGTCCCCTGTGTCCCCATCCCCCATGTCCCTGTGTCCCCATGTCCCCCATGTCCCCATGCCCCCCGTGTCCCCTGTGTCCCCATCCCCCATGTCCCCATGTCCCCCGTGTCCCCTGTGTCCCCATCCCCGTGTCCCCGTGTCCCCATGTCCCCCCGTGTCCCCGCACCTCCAGGACGTCCTTGATGGCGGGGCTCCAGCGTGACAGCTGGTAGGTGGCCTGGGGACGCTCCCGCACCTCGGGGCGCAGCCGCCCCCCCTGCGCGGGGCACCCATGGGTGCTGCCGCCGGCACCGGGGTGCCCTCGGGGTGCCCGGGAGGTCCCCACGGGTGCAGGGTGACCCGGAGGTGGCCGTGGGGGTTCCAGGGGGTCCCCATGGGTGCAGGGTGCCCGGGAGGTGACCGTGGGGTCCCATGGGTGCAGGGTCGCCAGGGGTCCCCAGGAGGTGGCCATGGGGGTCCCCATGGGTGCAGGGTCCCCGGGAGGTGGCCATGGTGGTCCAAGAGGGTCCCCATGGGTGCAGGGTCCCCAGGAGGTGACCGTGGGGTCCCCATGGGTGCAGGGTGCCCAGGAGGTGACCATGGGGGTCCCATGGGTGCAGGGTGCCATGGGGTCCCCAGGAGGTGGCCATGGGGTCCCCACGGGTGCAGGGTCCCCAGGGGTCCCTGGGAGGTGGCCACGAGGGTCCCCATGGGTGCAGGGTCCCCAGGAGGTGACCGTGGTGGTCCAAGAGGGTCCCCATGGGTGCAGGGTCCCCGTGAGGTGACCGTGGGGGTCCCAGGGGGTCCCCATGGATGCAGGGTCCCCGGGAGGTGGCCAGGGAGGTGACCATGGTGGTCCCAGGGGTTCCCCACGGGTGCAGGGTGCCCAGGGAGGTGACCGTGGGGTCCCATGGGTGCAGGGTGCCCAGGGGTCCCTGGGAGGTGGCCACGAGGGTCCCCACGGGTGCAGGGTCCCCGGGAGGTGACCGTGGGGTCCCATGGGTGCAGGGTGCCCAAGAGGTGGCCATGGGGGTCCCAGGGGTGCAGGGTCCCCAGGAGGTGGCCGTGGGGGTCCAAGAGGGTCCCCATGGGTGCAGGGTCCCCGTGAAGTGACCATGGGGGTCCCAGGGGTGCAGGGTCCCCAGGAGGTGGCCGTGGGGGTCCAAGAGGGTCCCCATGGGTGCAGGGTCCCCGTGAAGTGACCATGGGGGTCCCAGGGGTGCAGGGTCCCCAGGAGGTGGCCGTGGGGGTCCAAGAGGGTCCCCATGGGTGCAGGGTCCCCAGGGTCCCCAGGAGGTGGCCATGGGGGTCCCAGGGGTGCAGGGTCCCCAGGAGGTGACCGCAGGGGTCCAAGAGGGTCCCCATGGGTGCAGGGTCCCCGTGAAGTGACCATGGGGGTCCCAGGGGTGCAGGGTCCCCAGGAGGTGGCCGTGGGGGTCCAAGAGGGTCCCCATGGGTGCAGGGTCCCCAGGGTCCCCAGGAGGTGGCCATGGGGGTCCCAGGGGTGCAGGGTCCCCAGGAG
The DNA here is from genome assembly GCF_036370855.1 of Dromaius novaehollandiae. Classification (NCBI taxonomy): domain Eukaryota; kingdom Metazoa; phylum Chordata; class Aves; order Casuariiformes; family Dromaiidae; genus Dromaius; species Dromaius novaehollandiae. The sequence goes on along the minus strand of NC_088127.1, from coordinate 96,319 downwards.
GTGACCGCAGGGGTCCAAGAGGGTCCCCATGGGTGCAGGGTCCCCGTGAGGTGACCATGGGGGTCCCAGGAGTTCCCCACGGGTGCAGGGTGCCCAGGGAGGTGACCGTGGGGTCCCATGGGTGCAGGGTGCCCAGGGGTCCCTGGGAGGTGGCCACGAGGGTCCCCACGGGTGCAGGGTCCCCAGGAGGTGACCGTGGGGTCCCCATGGGTGCAGGGTGCCCAGGAGGTGACCGTGGGGGTCCCAGGGGTTCCCCATGGGTGCAGGGTCCCCGGGAGGTGGCCATGGAGGTGGCCATGGTGGTCCAAGGGGGTCCCCATGGGTGCAGGGTGCCCAGGAGGTGACTGTGGGGTCCCCATGGGTGCAGGGTCCCCAGGAGGTGACTGTGGTGGTCCCATGGGTGCAGGGTCCCCAGGAGGTGGCCATGGGGGTCCCATGGGTGCAGGGTCCCCGGGAGGTGACCGCAGGGGTCCAAGAGGGTCCCCACAGGTGCAGGGTGCCCAGGGGTCCCTGGGAGGTGGCCACGAGGGTCCCCATGGGTGCAGGGTCCCCGGGAGGTGACCGTGGTGGTCCAAGAGGGTCCCCATGGGTGCAGGGTCCCCGGGAGGTGACCGCAGGGGTCCAAGAGGGTCCCCACGGGTGCAGGGTCACCGGGAGGTGACCGCGGGGGTCCAAGAGGGTCCCCACGGGTGCAGGGTGCCCAGGGGTCCCTGGGAGGTGGCCACGAGGGTCCCCATGGGTGCAGGGTCCCCGGGAGGTGACCGTGGTGGTCCAAGAGGGTCCCCATGGGTGCAGGGTCCCCGGGAGGTGACCGCAGGGGTCCAAGAGGGTCCCCACGGGTGCAGGGTCACCGGGAGGTGACCGCGGGGGTCCAAGAGGGTCCCCATGGGTGCAGGGTGCCCAGGGGTCCCTGGGAGGTGGCCACGAGGGTCCCCATGGGTGCAGGGTCCCCGGGAGGTGACCGTGGTGGTCCAAGAGGGTCCCCATGGGTGCAGGGTCCCCGGGAGGTGGCCATGGTGGTCCCAGGGGGTCCCCATGGGTGCAGGGTGCCCAGGGAGGTGACCATGGGGTCCCATGGGTGCAGGGTGCCCAGGGGTCCCCGGGAGGTGGCCACGAGGGTCCCCATGGGTGCAGGGTCCCCGGGAGGTGGCCATGGTGGTCCCAGGGGGTCCCCATGGGTGCAGGGTGCCCAGGGAGGTGACCGTGGGGTCCCATGGGTGCAGGGTGCCCAGGGGTCCCCGGGAGGTGGCCACGAGGGTCCCCATGGGTGCAGGGTCCCCGGGAGGTGACCGTGGGGGTCCCAGGGGGTCCCCACAGGTGCAGGGTCCCCGGGAGGTGACCGTGGGGGTCCCAGGGGGTCCCCACGGGTGCAGGGTCCCCGTGAGGTGGCCATGGTGGTCCCAGGGGTTCCCCACGGGTGCAGGGTGCCCAGGGAGGTCCGGCGGGCACCCAGGCGGGTGGGGGGGGGGTCCCATGGGTGCTCGTGGGTGTGTGGGGGGGGTCACCTTACCCCGGCGGTGAGGGAGGCGCCCAGGAGCTGGAGGTTGGGCAGCACCCGCTGCTGCGCGGGGGGGACGTTGGCGTGCTGCACCAGCTTGGCCAGGTTCTCCTCGCTCACCCCTGCACCCGCGGCACCCGCCGTCACCCGCCGTCACCCGCCGTCACCCCCCCGCACCCAAGGGTGCCCCCCGCCAGGCCCCCAGTGGCAGCACCCCCCGCGGTGACGCCCCACCGGGGCTGGAGACCCCCAACCTGCCCCCCCCTCGGCTTGGGGGGGGTCCCCCGTGGCCCGTGTCCCCCGGCGTGGGGTCCCCGTGTCCCCCCTCGTCCCCCGCTGTCACCGTTCTTGAGGAGGACGTAGAGCAGGATGACGCGCAGCTTGTCGTAGGGCTCCACGGCCGGGTCCAGCAGCACGGGCACCATCACCTTCATGGGGTCCTTCACCTTCTCGCCCTCCGCGTCCGTCCCCATGGCCAGGTCCTGCGCGGGCACGGGGACAGCCGGGGTCACCGGGCACGGCCGGGGTCACCGGGAATGGCCCGGGTCACCAGGCATGGCCTGTGTCACTCGAGGTGGCTCCTGTCACCACGGATGGTCCCCTAGACCCTCTCCCATGGCCGTCCCCATGGCCAGGTCCTGCATGGGGATGGGGACAGGGGTGGCTTGGGTCACCAGGCATGGCCTGTGTCACTGGAGATGGCTCCTGTCACCATGGATGGTCCCCTAGACCCTCTCCCATTGCTGTCCCCATGGCCAGGTCTTCCATGGGGATGGGGACAGGGGTGGCTTGGGTCACCAGGCATGGCCTGTGTCACTCGAGATGGCTCCCGTCACCACGGATGGTCCCCTAGACCCTCTCCCATTGCTGTCCCCATGGCCAGGTCTTCCATGGGGATGGGGACAGGGGTGGCTTGGGTCACCAGGCATGGCCAGTGTCACCAAGCATGGCCTGTGTCACTGGAGATGGCTCCCGTCACCATGGATGGTCCCCTAGACCCTCTCCCATGGCCGTCTCCATGGCCAGGTCTTCCATGGGGATGGGGACAGGGGTGGCTTGGGTCACCAGGCATGGCCAGTGTCACCAGGCATGGCCTGTGTCACTGGAGATGACTTGTGTCACCACAGATGGTCCCCTAGACCCTCTCCCATGGCCGTCCCCATGGCCAGGTCCTGCATGGGGATGGGGACAGGGGTGGCTTGGGTCACCAGGCATGGCCTCTGTCACCAGGCATGGCCTGTGTCACTCGAGATGACTTGTGTCACCACGGATGGTCCCCTAGACCCTCTCCCATGGCCGTCCCCATGGCCAGGTCCTGCACGGGGACAGCCGGGGTCACCGGGTATGGCATCACCAGGCATGGCCCGTGTCACTGGAGATGGCTCCTGTCACCACGGATGGTCCCCTAGACCCTCTCCCATTGCCGTCCCCATGGCCAGGTCCTGCATGGGGATGGGGACAGGGGTGGCTTGGGTCACCGGGCATGGCCAGTGTCATTGGAGATGGCCCGTGTCACCAGCGATGGTCCCCTAGACTCTCTCCCATGGCCAGGTCCTGTGCGGGGATGGGGACAGCCAGTGTCACCGGGTATGGTGTCACCAAGCATGGCCTGCGTCACTGGAGATGGCTCCTATCACCACGGATGGTCCCCTAGACCCTCTCCCATGGCCATCCCCATGGCCAGGTCCTACACGGGCACGGGGACAGCCGGGGTCACCGGGTATGGCATCACCAGGCATGGCCTGTGTCACCAGGCATGGCCCGTGTCACTGGAGATGGCTCCTGTCACCATGGATGGTCCCCTAGACCCTCTCCCATGGCCGTCCCCATGGCCAGGTCCTGCATGGGGATGGGGACAGGGGTGGCTTGGGTCACCAGGCATGGCCAGTGTCACCAAGCATGGCCCATGTCACTGGAGATGACCCGTGTCACCAGCGATGGTCCCCTAGACCCTCTCCCATGGCCAGGTCCTGTGCAGGGATGGGGACAGCCAGGGTCACCGGGTATGGTGTCACCAGGCATGGCCCGTGTCACCAAGCATGGCCTGTGTCACTGGAGATGGCTCCTGTCACCACGGATGGTCCCCTACACCCTCTCCCATGGCCATCCCCATGGCCAGGTCCTACACGGGCACGGGGACAGCCGGGGTCACCGGGTATGGCATCACCAGGCATGGCCTGTGTCACCAGGCATGGCCCGTGTCACTGGAGATGGCTCCTATCACCATGGATGGTCCCCTAGACCCTCTCCCATTGCTGTCCCCATGGCCAGGTACTGCGCGGGGACGGGGACAGCCAAGGTCACCAGGCATGGCCAGTGTCACCAAGCATGGCCCGTGTCACTGGAGGTGGCTCCTGTCACCAGCGATGGTCCCCTAGACCCTGTCCCATTGCCGTCCCCATGGCCAGGTCCTGCACACAGGGATGGGGACAGGGACGACCAGTGCCACCAAGCACGTCCCGTGTCACCAGGGATGGTCCCCTACCCCCACCGCCGTCCCCACGGCCAGGCCCTGGGCACAGAGTGCCACCTCCATGCCCGTGGCCTCCACGACCACGGTGTCCCCGCCGTGTCCCCGCCGCGTCCCCGGTGTCACCTGCTCGACGGCGCAGAGCCGCTCCACGGTGCCCTGGAAGCGGCACATGCAGGCGTCTGCCAGGCTCAGGTGCGTCGCGTACTGCGGGGCGGGGGGGTGGCAGCTGTCCCCAAATGTCCCCTGGTGCCCCCCACCCCTCAGCTTCCCATGTCCCCCACGTCCCCAAACACGCCCTGTGCCACCGTGTCCCCAAATCCTCCCCATGTCCCCCGTAGCCGTGTCCCTCGTCCCTGCTGTGAGATGCCCGTAGTGCCACTCCCACGTCCCCCCGTGTCCCCCCGTGTCCCCCCGTGTCCCCCCATGTCCCCCCTTGTCCCCTCGTGTCCCCCGTGTCCCCCGTTACCCTGCTCAGCTCCTTCTGGTACTGCGGCATCTTCTTGAGGATGTAGGAGAGCTCCTTGATGTTGGCCTGGGGACACGGGGACACGGGGACATGGGGGACACCGGGGACGTGGGGGACACCGAGGACGTGGGGGACACCGAGGACGTGGGGGACATCGGGGACATGGGGGGGGGCACGGAGTGACAAAGGGACATGGGGGGGATGTGGGGGCCTGGGAGGGGGACGCAGGGGACGTGGGAAATTGGGGACATGGGGACCAAAGGAGGATGCAGGGGACACTGGGGACATGGAAGATATGGGGGGGCATGGAGGGACATGGGGACATGGGGGGCATGGAAGGACATGGGGGGATATGGAGAGACATTGGGGACATGGGGACATTGATGACACGGGGACACAGAGGGACATGAGGCATATGGTGGGACAAGGGAGATGGGGGACATGGGGCCAAGGGGGGACATTGGGGGGGGCATGGAGGGACATGGGGGGACATGGGGGACATTGGGGACATTGGGGACATGGGGACATTGACAACATAGGGGACACTGGGGACACAGGGAGCCACGAGAGAGATGGTGGGACAAGGGAGATGGGGGCCATGGGACCACGGGGGGACATTGGGGGCCATGGAGGGGACATGGGGGGACACTGGGGGCATGGAGGGCCATGGGGACATGTGGGGGCCATGGGGGGACCTTGGGGGCCATGGAGGGACATGGGGGGACATTGGGGGACACGGGGGGACATTGGGGACACGGAGAACATGGTGGAGATGAGGAACCTGGGGGAGATGGGGGAGATGGGCCCACAGGGGACACATTGGGGACACGGGGACAGGGGAGGGGCCAGGCCGGGGCAGCCCGGCCCCCTCGGGACCCCGCCCCCCCCAGGCCCCCCCCAATTTGCCCGATTCCCCCCCGTTTGGCCCCGTTTGGTGGCACCTTCTCGGTGTCGAGCCGTTTGCTGGCGCAGAAGGTTTTCAGCAGCTCCGTCACCTTCCTGGGGGACCCGCGGGGACCCCGGGGGGGGGTGGGGGGGCGTCAGGCCTGCGGGTGCCCCACGGACACCCCCCCCGGGGGAGGAGACCCCCAAATGGGGGGTGGGGGGGGCACCAAGGAACAAGGGGACCCAGGGATGGGATGGGGGGGTCCTGGGGCAGGTCTGGGGGGGTCCTGGGGGATTTGGGGGGTCTTGGGGGGCTTTGGGGGTGCTGGGGCAGGTTTGGGGGGTCCTGGGGGATTTCGGGGGGGTCCTGGGGCAGGTTTGGGGGGTTTGGGGGGATTTGGGGGGGTCCTGGAGCAGGTCTGGGGGGTCCTGGGGGGTCTTGGGGCAGGTTTGGGGGGTCCTGGGGCAGGTTTGGGGGGTCCTGGGGATTTGGGGGTTCTTGGGGAGGTCTGGGGGGGTCCTGGGGATTTGGGGGGTCCTGGAGCAGGTCTGGGGGGTCCTGGGGGGTCCTGGGGCAGGTTTGGGGGGTCCTGGGGGATTTGGGGGGGGTCCTGGGGCAGGTTTGGGGGGTCCTGGGGGGATCTGGGGGGTCCTGGGACAGGTCTGGGGGGTCCTGGGGGATTTGGGGGGTCCTGGGGCAGGTTTGGGGGGGTCCTGGGGGATGTGGGGGGGGGGTCCCAGGACAAGCTGGGGGGACTTTGGGGGTCCCTGGGGGAGGTTTTGGGGAGTCCTAGGGGATTTGGGGGGGTCCCAGGGGTTTTGGGTGCTGTTTGAGGGGCCTGGGGTGCAGTTTGGGGGGGGTCAGGTGCCGTTTGAGGGGCTTGGGTGCCGTTTGAGGGGGTCTGGGTGCCAGTTTGGTGGTTTTTGGGTGCAGTTTGGGGGGGTTGGGTGCCATTTGAGGGGTTTTGGGTGCCATTCGGGGGGTTCTGGGTGCCATTTGAGGCGTTCTGGGTGCTATTTAGGGAGTCTAGGTGCTGTTTGGCGGGTTCTGGGTGCCATTTGAGGGGTTTGGGTGCTGTTTGAGAGGGTTTGGGTGCCACTCTGGGGTCACAGGGTCTTCTGGGTGCCATTTGGGGGGTTTTGGGTGCTGTTCGGGGGGAGTTGGATGCCATTTGAGGGGTTCTGGGTGCCATTTGGGGGGTCCTGAGTGCAGTTTTGGGGTTTCTGGGTGCTGTTTAGGGGGTTTTGGGTGCCATTTGGGGGGTTTGGGGTGCTGTTCTGGGGGAGTTGGGTGCCATTTGGGGGGTCTAGGTGCTGTTTGGGGGGTTCTGGGTGCTATTTGGGGGGTCTAGGTGCTGTTTGGGGGCTTTTGGGTGCCATCTGAGGGGATTGGGTGCCATTTGAGGGGTCCTGGGTGCAGTTTTGGGGTTTCTGGGTGCTGTTTGGGGGGTTCTGGGTGCCGTTTGGGGGGTCTAGGAGCTGCTTGGGGGGGTTGGGTGCCATCTGAGGGGTTTTGGGTGCCATTTGAGGGGGTTTGGGTGCCATTTGGGGGGTCCTGAGTGCAGTTTTGGGGTTTCTGGGTGCTGTTTAGGGGGTTTTGGGTGCCATTTGGGGGGTTTGGGGTGCTGTTCTGGGGGAGTTGGGTGCCATTTGGGGGTTCTGGGTGCCATTTGGGGGGTCTAGGTGCTGTTTGGGGGGTTCTGGGTGCTATTTGGGGGGTCTAGGTGCTGTTTGGGGGCTTTGGGTGCCATCTGAGGGGTTTTGGGTGCCATTTGAGAGGTTCTGGGTGCCATTTGGGGGGTCCTGGGTGCAGTTTTGGGGTTTCTGGGTGCTGTTTGGATGCTTTTGGGTGCCATTTGGGGGAGTTGGGGTGCCATTTGAGGGGGTTGGGTGCCATTTGGGGGGGTTGGGTGCTGTTTGGGTGCTTTTGGGTGCCATTTGGGGGGTTTGGGTGCTGTTGGGGGGGTTCTAGGTGCCATTCGGGGGGTTTTGGGTGCCATCTGAGGGGTTTTGGGTGCCATTTGAGGGGCTCTGGGTGCATTTCAGGGGGTTCTGGGTGCATTTTGGGGGCTTTTGGGTGCCTTTGGGGGGGTCTGGGTGCCTTCGGGGGTTTCTGGGTGCAGTTTGGGTGCTTTTGGGTGCCTTGGGGGGGGGGTGCGGGTGCCCCCGGGGCTCACCGGGAGACGTCGGCGATGTGCATGTGCCGCAGCTGCACCCAGAGCTCGTCGTCCTCGTCCAGCAGCGCCGTCTTCTCCCGCGCCTCGCCCAGCCCCGACGTCTCGTACCTGCGCCACGGATTGGCCACGGATTGGCCACGGAGCCGCCACGGATTGGCCACAGAGGGGCCAAGGATCAGCCATGGATCGGCCATGGATTGGCCATGGAGAGGCCACGGAGAAGCCAAGGATTGGCCAAAAGTGACCATGAAGTGGCCATGGATCAGCCACAGATGAACCATGGATCAACCATGGAGCAGCCCTGGATTAGCCACGGATTGGTCATGGAGCAGCCCTGGATCAGCCATGGATTGGCCATGGAGCAGCCCTGGATCAGCCCTGGATTGGCCATGGATTGGCCAAGGATCAGCCACTTATTGGCCAAGGAGATGCCATGGATCAGCCACGGAGCAGCCATGGAGCAGCCATGGATTGGCCATGGAGCGGCCAAGGATTGGCCATGGAGCAACCACAGATTGGGCAAGGATTGGCCACGGATTGGCCAAGGATCGCCGATGGAGCAGCCATGGATTGGTCACAGATTGGCCAAGGATCGCCTATGGAGCGGCCATGGATTGGTCACGGATTGGCCAAGGAGCGGCCATGGATTGACCAAGGAGCGGCCACAGATTGGCCAAGGATTGGCTATGGAGCAACCACAGATCGGCCAAGGATTGGCTAAGGAGCAGCCACGGATCGGCCAAGGAGCAGCCACGGATTGGCCAAGGATTGGCCATGGAGCAGCCATGGATTGGCCAAGGATCACCCATGGAGTGGCCACGATTGGCCAAGGATCGGCCATGGAGCAGCCACGGATTGGCCAAGGATTGGTCATGGATTGGCCATGGAGCAACCATGGATTGGCCACAAATTGGCCATGGATTGGCCACTTATCAGCCAAGGATCGGCCAAGGAGCAGCCATGGATTGGTCATGGATTGGCCAAGGATCACCCATGGAGTGGCCACGATTGGCCAAGGATCGGCCATGGAGCAACCACAGATTGGCCACAAATTGGCCATGGATTGGCCACTTATCAGCCAAGGATCGGCCAAGGAGCAGCCATGGATTGGCCATGGAGTGGCCATGGAGTGGCCAACGAGTGACCACGGATTGGCCAAGTAGTGGCCAAGGAGTGACCACGGATTGGCCATGGATTGGCCACGGATTGGCCAAGGATCGGCCACAGATTGGCCACGGATTGGCCAAGGACCAACCATGGAGCAACCAAGGACCAACCACGGAGCGACCAGATTGGCCATGGAGCGACCAAGGATCAACCATGAAGCCACCACAGATGGGCTACGGGGTGGCCATGGATGGGCCGCGGGGGAGCCCCCGGGTGCCCCCCACCCATGGGTGCCCCCCACCCACGGGTGCCGGCCCCGCACCGGTAGGTGTCCTGGCGGATGTCCAGCAGGTCGTAGGCCATCGCCTGCAGCGTCAGCTCGTGCAGCAGCGGCGTCACCAGGTCGAAGCTCCGGTCCACGATGAGCAGCTGCGTGCGGCCCTGCGCCCCGCCGCACCCGTGGGCACCCGCCAGCACCCATGGGTGCGGGGGCACCCACCCGGGGGGCACCCGGGGGGTGCGGGGACACCAGCCCACGTGGCTCCCGGGGGAATGGGGACATCCAGGTGGCACCCAGGGGTGCTGGGGGACCCACCCATGGGCACCCGGGGTGTGGGGACATCAAGGTGGCACCCAGGGGTGCTGGGGGACCCACCCGTGGGCACCCAGGGGTGTGGGGACATCAAGGTGGCACCCAGGGGTGCTGGGGGAGCCCACCCACGTGGCTCCCGGGGGAATGGGGACATCCAGGTGGCACCCAGGGGTGCTGGGGGACCCACCCATGGGCACCCGGGGGTGTGGGGACATCAAGATGGCACCCAGGGGTGCTGGGGGACCCACCTGTGGGCACCCAGGGGTGTGGGACATCCAGGTGGCACCCAGGGGTGCTGGGGGACCCACCCATGGGCACCCAGGGGTGTGGGGACATCAAGGTGGCACCCAGGGGTGCTGGGGGAGCCCACCCACGTGGCACCCAGGGGTGTGGGACATCCAGGTGGCACCCAAGGGTGCAGGGACACCCGTGTGGCACCCAGGGGTGCTGGGTGCTGCTCCGGCCCCATCTCCAGTGGGCAGCTGGGGCCACCCTGTCCCTGTCCCCACCCCTGTCCCCAACGGCGGTGAGGGCCACCCTGTCCCTGTCCCCACTGGCGGCAGGACCCACCTTGTCTTGTCCCCATCGGTGGCGGGGGCCACCCTGTCCCCACCGGTGGCGAAGGCCACCACGTCCCTGTCCCCATCAGTGGCGAAGGCCACCCCGTCCCTGTCCCCGCCGGTGGCAGGACCCACCACGTCTGGTGGCCATCCCTGTCCCCACGGGTGGTGAGGGCCACCCTGTCCCCACCGGTGGCAGGGCCGCCCCGTCCCCGCGGTGGCGGTGACAGTGACGGTGACGGGGACGGTGGCGGTGACGGGGACAGTGGCGGTGACAGGGACGGTGACGGTGACAGGGACGGTGGCTCACCTCGGCCATGGCGGGGTTGTCGGCGCGCAGGGCGTCGAGGCGGGCCAGCAGCTCCCGCGCCAGCACCGCGTTGTCCTCGGGGCCCCTGGGGACCGGCGGGGACCCGGGTGGGACGCGGGGACCCGGGGACACGCGAGGGGGGCCCACCCCGATGGCCACGGGGACACGCCAGGGGACAGGGACGTGGGGACGGGGCAGGGGACAGGGGCACAGGGGACATGGGGATGGGGCAGGGGACAGGGCAGGGCACACGGGGACAGGGGACACAAGGACATGGCAGGGGACATGGGGACAGGGCAGGGGACACGGCAGGGGACAAGGAAAGGGACATGAACATGGGGCAGGGGACAGAGCAGGGCACATGGGGACAGGGGACACAGGGACAGGGCAGGGGACATGGGTGCAGGGGACATGGGGACAGGGCAGGGGACACAGGGAGGGGACAAGGGCACAGGGGACATGGGGACAGGGCAGGGGACATGGGGATGGGGCAGGGGACAGGGGGTGGGGACACAGACACAGGGGACATGGGGACAAGGCAGAGGACATGGGGACAGAGGCCATGGGGACAGGGCAGGAGACATGGGGATGGGGCAGGGGACAGAGCAGGGGACACAGGGACAGGGCAGGGGACATGGGGACAGGGCAGGGGACAAGGCAGGGGACATGGGTGCAGGGAACATGGGGACAAGGCAGGGGACATGGGGACAGCACAGGAGACGTGGGGTGGGGACACCAGCACAGGGGACATGGGGACAGGACAGGGGACACAGGCAGGGGACACAGGCACAAGGGACATGGGGATAAGGCAGGGGACACGGGGACAGGGCAGGGGACGGGGATACGGAGACAGGACAGGGGACACAGGGAGGGGACACGGGCACAGGGGACATGGGGATGGGGCAGGGGACGGGGGGTGGGGACACAGACACAGGGGACATGGGGACAAGGCAGAGGACATGGGGACAGAGGCCATGGGGACAGGGCAGGAGACATGAGCTGGGGACACAGGCACAGGGGACAGGACAGGGGACATGGGCACAGGGGACATGGGGACAAGGCAGGGGACGTGGGGACAGGACAGGAGACATGGGGTTGGGACACCAGCACAGGGGACACGGGGACAGGACAGGGGACACAGGGAGGGGACACAGGCACGGGGACATGGGGACAACGCAGGGGACATGGGGACAGGGCAGGGGACGTAGAGTGGGGACACAGGCACAAGGTACATGGGGACAAGGCAGGGGACATGGGGACAGAGGCCATGGGGACAGGGCAGGAGACATGGGGTGGGGACACCAGCACAGGGGACACGGGGACAGCACAGGGGACACAGGGAGGGGACACGAGCACAGGGGACATGGGGACAAGGCAGGGGACATGGGGATGGGGCAGGGGACGGGGGGTGGGGACACAGACACAAGGGACACGGGGACAAAGCAGGGGACATGGGTTCAGGGGACATGGGGACAGGGCACGGGACATGGGGTGGGGACACGGGCACAAGGGACAGGACAGGGGACATGGGGACAGGGGACATGGGGACAGGGCAGGGAACAAGGCAGGGGACTTGGGTGCAGGGGACATGGGGACAGGGCAGGAGACATGGGATGGGGACACCAGCACAGGGGACACAGGGACAGGACAGGGGACACAGGGAGAGGACATGGGCACAGGAGACACGGGGACAGGACAAGGGACACAGGGAGGGGACGTGAGCACAGGGGACATGGGGACAAGGCAAGGGACACGGGGACAGGGCAGGGGCCACGGGACGGGGCCACGGGGACCGAGACCAGGGAGCAGGGTGCCCACAACGCCGGTGTCCCCATGTCCCCGTGTCCCCAGGGCGGTGGCTCACCGGCGGTAGCGCACGGCCGGGTAGACGCCCAGGGTGACGCAGAGGGTGGCCAGGCGGGTGGCCAGTGTCCCCAGCAGTGCCACCCGCTCGCCCGCCCCGAAGGGGCTGTAGCAGCCGTGGAAGCTGCGCGGCGCGTCCAGCGTGAACACCTGCGGGGACAACGGGTGACACGGGGACACCGGGGACACCGGGGACACGGGTGACACGTCGCATGGAGCCCCCCAGGTCACAGCGCCCCGGGGGGGCACCTACCGCCACCCCCCGAGGCACCGGGGACGCGTCACAGCGGGTGGCCACAGGGACGTGTCACCCTGGGTGCCACCAGGACACAGCCCCAGGGTGGCATTGGGGACGTGTCACCCCGGGTGGCACCATGACACGTCACCATGGGCTGGCACCACGAGATGGCCCCGCGGTGGCACTGGGACATGTCACCCGGGGATGGCACCAGGGCACAGGCACCAGGGTGGCCATGGGGACATGTGGCCCCAGGGTGACAATGGGACATGCCCTTCAGGTGCCACCAGGGACATGTCACCCCGGGCTGGCACCAAGACACGTTCCCCAAAGTGGCACTGGGGACACGATGCCCCAAGGTGGCCCTGGAACATGTGACCCCAAGGTGGCACTGGGGACAGGTTGCCCCAAGGTGGCCCTGGGACATGTCCCCTTGAGGTGGCCCTGGGACATATCACCCCAGAGTGGCCCTGGGACATGTCCCCTTAAGGTGGCACTAGGACGTGTCCCCTGGGGGTGGCACTGGGGACATGATGCCCCAAGGTGACCCTGGGACATGTCCCCTTAAGGTGGCACTAGGACGTGTCCCCTGGGGGTGGCACTGGGGACATGATGCCCCAAGGTGACCCTGGGACATGTCCCCTTAAGGTGGCACTAGAACATGTCCCCTGAGGGTGACACTGGGGACATGATGCCCCAAGGTGGCCCTGGGACATGTCCCCTTAAGGTGGCACTAGGACATGTCCCCTGAGGGTGACACTGGGGACATGATGCCCCAAGGTGGCCCTGACACATGTCTCCTCGAGGTGACCCTAGGACGTATCACCCCAGGGTGGCCCTGGGACATGTCCCCTTAAGGTGGCACTGCGGACATGATGCCCCAAGGTGACCCTGGGACATGTCCCCTTAAGGTGGCCCTAGGACATGTCCCCTGGGGGTGACACTGGGGACATGATGCCCCAAGGTGACCCTGGGACATGTCCCCTTAAGGTGGCCCTAGGACATGTCCCCTGAGGGTGACACTGGGGACATGATGCCCCAAGGTGGCCCTGACACATGTCTCCTCGAGGTGACCCTAGGACGTATCACCCCAGGGTGGCCCTGGACATGTCCCCTGGGGGTGGCACTGGGGACACGATGCCCCAAGGTGACCCTGGGACATGTCCCCTTAAGGTGGCCCTAGGACATGTCCCCTGAGCGTGACACTGGGGACATGATGCCCCAAGGTGGCCCTGGGACACGTCTCCTCGAGGTGGCCCTAGGACATGTCCCCTGGGGGTGGCACTGGGGACACGATGCCCCAAGGTGACCCTGGGACATGTCCCCAGGGGTGGGAAACGTCACCCCGGGGTGGCAGCAGGGACCTGCTCTCCGAGGTGGCCCCAGAGCTGTGTCCCCTGGCGGCCCCCGCGTGTCCCCACCCCGGGGTGCCCCCGTGTCCCCCGGTGTCCCCCGGTGTCCCCCGTGTCCCCACCTGGCTCTCGTAGGGCAGGAAGGCCACGTCGATCTCCTTGAGGGTGCGGATGGCCCGGGCGGCCCGCGAGCGCCCCAGCTCCTCAAAGAGGTCCTCGGGGCACCCTGGGCACCCATGGGACCCACAGCACCCATGGGACCCCCCCCATAGCACCCATGGGACCCCCAGCACCCACCCCATGGCCCCACAGCACCCAGGGGATCCCCAGCCCCGCGAGTGACCCAGCTCCTCAAAGAGGTCCTTGGGGCACCCTGGGCACCCACGGGACCCATAGCACCCATGGGACCCACAGCACCCATGGGACCCACCCCATAGCACCCATGGGACTCCCAGCACCCACCCCATGGCCCCACAGCACCCAGGGGATCCCCAGCCCCGCAAGCGCCCCAGCTCCTCAAAGAGGTCCTCGGGGCACCCTGGGCACCCATGGGACCCACAGCACCCATGGGACCCACCCCATAGCACCCATGGGACTCCCAGCACCCACCCCATGGCCCCACAGCACCCAGGGGACCCCCAGCCCCGCGAGTGCCCCAGCTCCGCAAAGAGGTCCTCGGGGCACCCTGGGCACCCACGGGACCCATAGCACCCATGGGACCCACAGCACCCATGGGACCCACCCCATAGCACCCATGGGACCCCCAGCACCCACCCCATGGCCCCACAGCACCCACGGGACCCCCAGCCCCGCGAGTGACCCAGCTCCTCAAAGAGGTCCTCGGGGCACCCTGGGCACCCACGGGACCCATAGCACCCATGGGACCCACCCCATAGCACCCATGGGACCCCCAGCACCCACCCCATGGCCCCACAGCACCCACAGGACCCCCAGCCCCACGAGTGCCCCAGCTCCGCAAAGAGGTCCTCGGGGCACCCTGGGCACCCACGGGACCCATAGCACCCATGGGACCCACGGCACCCACCCACGGCCCCATGGGACCCCCAGCACCCACCCCATGGCCCCACAGCACCCAGGGCACTCCCAGCACCCACCCCACAGCCCCCCGGGACCCCCCAGCACCCATGGGACCCCCAGCACCCACCCCACAGCCCCATGGGACCCCCAGCACCCATGGGACCCCCAGCACCCACCCCACAGCCCCCTGGGACCCCCCAGCACCCATGGGACCCCCAGCACCCACCCCACAGCCCCATGGGACCCCCAGCACCCATGGGACCCCCAGCACCCACCCCACAGCCCCATGGGACCCCCAGCACCCAGGGCACCCCCAGCACCCACCCCACAGCCCCCCGGGACCCCCCAGCACCCATGGGACCCCCAGCACCCACCCCCCAGCCCCACAGGACCCCCCAGCTCCCACGGGACCCCCAGCACCCACCCCACAGCCCCACGGGACCCCCAGCACCCATGGGACCCCCAGCACCCACCCCACAGCCCCATGGGACCCCCAGCACCCAGGGCACCCCCAGCACCCACCCCACAGCCCCCTGGGACCCCCCAGCACCCACGGGACCCCCAGCACCCACCCCACAGCCCCATGGGACCCCCAGCCCCATGGGACCCCCAGCACCCATGGGACCCCCAGCACCCATCCCCCAGCCCCACGGGACCCCCAGCACCCAGGGCACCCCCAGCACCCACCCCACAGCCCCCCGGGACCCCCCAGCACCCATGGGACCCCCAGCACCCACCCCACAGCCCCACGGGACCCCAAGCACCCATGGGACCCCCAGCACCCAGGGCACCCCCAGCACCCAGCCCCCTGGGACCCCCCAGCCCCCCTGGACCGGGGGCACCCGCAGCCCCCGACCCCCCTGCACCCATCTGCCCCCCCATGTCCCCACGTCCCCCTGTGTCCCCCCATGTCTGTGTGTCCCCCCCGTGTCCCCCAATGTCCCCCAATGTCCCACGTGCCCCCCATGTCCCCCCGTGTCCCCCAATGTCCCCATGTCCCCCCATGTCCCCACATCCACCTGTTGTCCCCATGTCCCCCCATGTCCCCCCATGTCCCCTGTCCCCCCGGGTCCCCCCGGGTCCCCCAATGTCCCCTGTGTCCCCATGTCCCCCGTGTCCCTGTGTCCCATGTCCCCCCGTCCCCTCCCACGTCCCCCCGGGTCCCCCTGTGTCCCCATGTCCCCCCGTGTCCCCCCGTGTCCCCTGTCCCCCCCGTCCCCCCCGCGCTCACGGTGGGTGAAGAAGACGTGGGCCGCGCGGTACTGGGGGGCCGGGGAGCCCCCAAAGTCCCCGATGAGCCGCCGCACCGACTGCCGCCACAGAGCACCCTCAGGGGGGCACCCTGACCCCCACCCTGAGCCGTGACCCCCATCACCCCGACCCCCACCCTGACCCCCATCACCCCGACCCCCATCACCCTGACCCCCACCCCGACCGCCACCCTGAGCCGTGACCCCCACCCTGACCCCCATCACCCTGACCCCCATCACCCTGACCCCCATCACCCCAGCCACCACCCTGATCCCTGCCATGATCCCCACCCCGACCCCCACCCTGACCCCCACCCTGATCCCCACCCTGACCCCATCAACCCGACCCCCACCCTGACCCCCACCCCGACCCCCACCCCGACCCCCACCCTGAGCCGTGACCCCCACCCTGACCCCCACCCCGACCCCCATCACCCCAGCCACCACCCTGACCCCCACCCTGAGCCGTGACCCCCACCCTGACCCCCACCCCAACCCCCATCACCCCAGCCACCACCCTGACCCCCACCCTGAGCTGTGACCCCCACCCTGACCCCCATCACCCCAACCACCACCCCGACCCCCACCCTGACCCCCACTCTGAGCCATGACCCCCACCCTGACCCCCACCCCAACCCCCACCCTGACCCCCATCACCCCAACCACCACCCTGATCCCTACACCTCAACCCCCACCCTGACCCCCACCCTGAGCCGTGACCCCCACCCCGACCTCCCACCCTCACCCTGACCCCCACCCTGACCTCCATCACCCCAACCCCCACCCTGAGCCGAGACCCCCACCCTGACCCCCACCCTGACCCCCACTCCGACCCCCATCACCCCGACCCCCACCCCCGCACCAACTGCCGCCACAGAGCACCCCCAGGGGAGCACCCTGACCCCCACCCTGACCCCCACCCCAGTGACCCCCACCCTCCCACTCTGACCCCCAACCCCACTGATCTGCACCCCAAGCCCCACCCAGACCCCCCCACCTCCCACCCCACCCTGACCCCCCCCTGCACCCTGACCCCCACCCTGACCCCCCCCACCCTGACCCCCACCCTGACCCCCACCCCCGTACCGGGGCGCAGGGCTGCAGCAGGTACAGGGCCTCCGGGCTGCCACCACAGTGCCCTTAGGGGGCCCCGATCCCCACCCTGACCCCCACCCTGACCCCCCCCACCCTGACCCCCACCCTGACCCCCACCCTGACCCCCCCCCCGTACCGGGGCGCAGGGCTGCAGCAGGTACAGGGCCCCCGGGCTGCCACCACAGTGTCCTTAGGGGGCCCCGACCCCCACCCTGACCCCCCCCACCCTGACCCCCACCCTGACCCCCACCCTGACCCCCACCCTGACCCCCCCCCGTACCGGGGCGCAGGGCTGCAGCAGGTACAGGGCCCCCGGGCTGCCACCACAGTGCCCTTAGGGGGCCCCGACCCCCACCCTGACCCCCTGCACCCTGACCCCCCCCACCCTGACCCCCACCCTGACCCCCACCCTGACCCCCACCCTGACCCCCCCCCCGTACCGGGGCGCAGGGCTGCAGCAGGTACAGGGCCTCCAGGCTGGGGATGGGCTCCCGCCGGCGCCCCAGAGCCTCCACGACTGCACCGGGGGGGGGGGACACGGCGGGGGGGGGGGACACGGGGGGGGTCAGGGGTCAAGGGTCAGGGGTTGGGGGTCACGGGGGGGGCGGAGGGCTCCAGCCGGCGCCGGGTCATATGGGGGGGGGGGACATGGGTCATGGAGGGGGGGACACGGGGGGGGGTGCACAGTGGGTGCTGGGGGGGGGCCGGGGGCACCATGGGGGGCCATGGGGTGCAGTGGGGTGGGGGGGGGGGCTGTGGGGGGCCCATGGGGCACTGGGGGGGCCATGGGGCGCAGGGGGTGCTGTGGGGCACGGGGGGGGCACTGGGGGGGCCATGGGGCTGGGGGGGGCTGGGGGGCACGGGGGGGCACTGGGGGCACTGGGGGGGGCTGGGGGGCACGGGGGGGGCACTGGGGGCACTGTGGGGCTGGGGGGGGGCTGGGGGGCACGGGGGGGGCATGGGGGGGCACTGGGGGCACTGTGGGGCTGGGGGGGGCTGGGGGGCACGGGGGGGGAATGGGGGCACCGGGGGGCTGGGGGGGGCTGGGGGGCACGGGGGGGGCACTGGGGGGCACAAGAGGCACCATGGGGCACTGGGGACACCATGGGGCACGGGGGGGGCACTGGGGGGGCCATGGGGCACAGGAGACACTGGGGGCACTGGGGGGTGCAGGGGGGGGAATGGGGGGGCCATGGGGCGCAGGGGGTGCTGGGGGGCACGGGGGGGGCACTGGGGGGGCCATGGGGCGCAGGGGGTGCTGGGGGGCACGGGGGGGGCACTGGGGGCACTGGGGGGGGCTGTGGGGCACGGGGGGGCACTGGGGGCACCGTGGGGCTGGGGGGGGCTGGGGGGCACGGGGGGGGCACTGGGGGGGCCATGGGGCGCAGGGGGTGCTGGGGGCACGGGGGGGGCACTGGGGGGGCCATGGGGCGCAGGGGGTGCTGTGGGGCACGGGGGGGGCACTGGGGGCACTGGGGGGGCTGGGGGGGGCTGGGGGGCACAGGGGGGGCACTGGGGGGGCCATGGGGCGCAGGGGGGGCTGGGGGGCCCGGGGGGGCACTGGGGGCACCGGGGGGCTGGGGGGGGGCTGGGGGGCACGGGGGGGGCACCGGGGGCTGGGGGGGGCTGGGGGGCACGGGGGGCACTGGGGGGGCCATGGGGCGCAGGGGGTGCTGGGGGGCACGGGGGGGGCACTGGGGGCACCGTGGGGCTGGGGGGGGGCTGGGGGGCACGGGGGGGGAATGGGGGACACAAGAGGCACCATGGGGCACTGGGGACGCCATGGGGCACGGGGGGGCACTGGGGGGGCCATGGGGCACAGGGGACACTGGGGGCACTGGGGGGTGCAGGGGGGGGCACTGGGGGGGCCATGGGGCGCAGGGGGGGCTGTGGGGCACGGGGGGGGCACTGGGGGCACCGTGGGGCTGGGGGGGGCTGGGGGGCACGGGGGGGGGAATGGGGGACACAAGAGGCACCATGGGGCACTGGGGGTGCTGTGGGGCACGGGGGGGGCACTGGGGGGGCCATGGGGCACTGGGGACACCATGGGACACAGGGGGGCACTGGGGGGGCCATGGGGCACTGGGGGGGCCATGGGGCACTGGGGACACTGGGGGCACTGTGGGGTGCAGGGGGGGGCACTGGGGGGGCCATGGGGCACTGGGGACACCATGGGACACAGGGGGGCACTGGGGGGGCCATGGGGCACTGGGGGGGCCATGGGGCACTGGGGACACTGGGGGCACTGTGGGGTGTGGGGGGGGCACTGGGGGTGCCATAGGGTGCCATGGGGCACCATAGGACGCCATGGGGCAGTGGGGGTGCCGTGGGGCACAGGGGGGCACTGGGGGGGCCATGGGGCACTGGGGACACCATGGGACACGGGGGGGCACTGGGGGGGCCATGGGGCACTGGGGGCACCGTGGGGCACAGGGGACACTGGGGGCACTGTGGGGTGCAGGGGGGGGGGCACTGGGGGTGCCATAGGGTGCCATGGGGCACTGGGGGTGCCGTGGGGCACTGTGGGGCACTAGGGCCACCATGGGGTGCAGGGGACACTGGGGGTGCCATGGGGTGCCGTGGGGTGCTGTGGGGTGCTGTGGGGCACTGGGGGTGCCATGGGGTGCCATGGGGCGCCGTGGGGCGCCGTGGGGCAGGGGGGGCACCATGGGGCACTGGGGTGCCGTGGGGCACCATGGGGTGTGGGGGGCACCACGGGGTGCCATGGGGCACTGGGGGTGCTGGGGGCACCGTGGGGCGCAGGTGACACTGGGGGTGCCATGGGGCACCATGGGGTGCTGTGGGGCACAGGGGACACTGGGGACACTGGGGGTGCTGTGGGGTGACGTGGGGCGCCGTGGGGCACTGGGGGTGCCGTGGGGCACAGGGGACACTGGGGACACTGGGGATGCCGTGGGGCGCTGTGGGGCGCCGTGGGGCACTGGGGACGCCGTGGGGCACAGGGGACACTGGGGACACTGGGGGCGCCGTGGGGCGCCGTGGGGCGGGGGGGGCCACTCACTGGTGATGCCCTCGGCCAGGATGTCGGACATCTTGCAGCAGGCGGAGACGATCCTGGTGCTGGGCTGGTCCAGGACGAGCACCTGCGCGAGGGGCGTCGCGGCGGGCCCAGGCGTCCGGGTGCCCCCCCGAGGGGCCCAGGCGTCCGGGCACGCCAAGGGGCCCAGGCATCCGGGCACCCCCGAGGGGACCAGGCGTCCGGGCACCCCCTGAAGGGGCCCAGGCATTCGGGTGCCCCAGAAGGGGCCCAGGCGTCCGGGCACCCCCAAGGGGCCCAGGCGTCCGGGACACCCAGAAGGGGCCCAGGCGTCCGGGCACACCAAGGGGTCCAGGCGTCCGGGTGCCCCAGAAGGGGCCCAAGCATCCGGGTGCCCCAGAAGGGGCCCAGGCGTCCGGCACCCCCCGAAAGGGCCCAGGTGTCCGGGCCTTATGGGGACCCAGGTGTCAAGGACCATGGAGGGGCCCAGGCGTCCGGGACCATGGGGCCCAGGTGTCCGGGATCATGGTGGGGCCCAGGCGTCCGGGCACACCAAGGGGCCCAGGCGTCCGGGAGCACCGTGGCGGGGAGGGGGGAGGCAGCACAGCAGAGGGACCCAGGCGTCACCGGACGCCTGGGCCCCCCGGACGCCTGGGCCCCCCCTTACCTTCCATTCGCCCTCTTTCTTGACGCTCCTGATGACCTCGTTGAGGATCTCTGCGGGGGAGGGGGAGGGGGTCAGGGAGGGGGGGCCCAGGCGTCCGGGCGCCCCCGCTAAGCCGGATCGGCCACCCACCACCTGCCGGGCGCAGCTGGCGGGCCCAGGCGTCCGGGCCCTTCCCCCGCTCCAGCTGGCGGGCCCAGGCGTCCGGGTCACCCCCCCTTCCTCCCTTCCTCCCCCACCCTAAGTCCAAGGACCCAGGTGTCCGGGCCCCTCCCCCACCCCAGCTGGTGGGCCCAGGCATCCGGGTGCCCTCAAGGGGCCCAGGCGTCCGGGAAGGACCCAGGCGTCCAGGTGCCCCCAAAGGGCCCAGGCGTCCGGGCGCCCTGGAAGGGACCCAGGCGTCCGGGTGTCCCCAAGAGGGGCCCAGGCGTCCGGGTGCCCCGGAAGGGGCCCAGGCGTCCGGGTGTCCCCAAGAGGGGCCCAGGCGTCCAGATGCCCCCCAAGGGGCCCAGGCGTCCGGGCACCCCTGAAGGGGCCCAGGTGTCCGGGACACCCAGAAGGGGCCCAGGCGTCCGGGCACCCCGGAAGGGGCCCAGGCGTCCGGGACACCCAGTAGGGACCCAGGCATCCGGGTGCCCCCGGAAGGGGCCCAGGCGTCCAGGCACCCCCGGAAGGGACCCAGGCGTCCGGGTGCCCCCAGAAGGGGCCCAGGCGTCCGGGCACCCCCGGAAGGGGCCCAGGTGTCCGGGTGCCCCCAGAAGGGGCCCAGGCGTCCAGGCACCCCGGAAGGGGCCCAGGTGTCCGGGTGCCCCCAGAAGGGGCCCAGGCGTCCGGGCACCCCAGAGGGGCCCAGGCATCCGGGTGCCCCCAGAAGGGGCCCAGGCGTCCGGGCACCCCCAGAAGGGACCCAGGCGTCCGGGTGCCCCCAGAAAGGGCCCAAGCGTCCGGGTGCCCCCGGAAGGGGCCCAGGCGTCCAGGACACCCAGTAGGGACCCAGGCGTCCGGGTGCCCCTGAAGGGGCCCAGGCGTCCGGGTGCCCCCAGAAGGGGCCCAGGCGTCCGGGCGCCCCAGAAGGGGCCCAGGCGTCCGGGTGCCCCCCAAGGGGCCCAGGCATCCGGGTCCCCCAGAAGGGGCCCAGGCGTCCGGGCACCCCTGCCGGCCCCCCGTGACCCCGTGACCCGCCGTGACCCCGCCGTGACCCCGGGCCGGGGGCGGGGCCAAACCCCCTCCCCTCCCCCCCCCGCACTCACTCTCGCCCACCAGCGCCTTGAGCCCGCGGGGCGCCATCGCCGCGCTTCCGGGTGGGCGGGGCCTCGGCGGGGTGGGCGGGGCCTCGGCGGGGTGGGTGGGCGGGGCCGCGCGGGCACCTGCGGCCGCCCGCGCCAGGCCCCGCCCCCCCGCGCCGCCGGGCCCCGCCCCCTCCGGTTGCCCAGGGCGACGCCCCCTCCTCCTCCTCTCCCCCCCCCCCCCGGCCGCGCTTGGCGGCGGCCGCGCGGCGCTTTTGCGACAGCGGCGACCGTCAAGCGCGAGCGGGGCGCTGGCGGCAGCCGGTGGGTGTCGTGGGCCCCGGGGGGGGGGGGGACCGGGTTTGGGAGGGGGTCCTGGGTTTTGGGGGGGGTCTGGGAACCGGGGGGGGGGTTCTGGGTCCCGGGGGGGCGGTTATGGGTCCCCGGGGGGGAAACTGGGCCTGGGGGGGGGCACCGGGTTTTTGGGGGGGGGGTCTGGGAACCGGGGGGGGGAACTGGGCCTGGGGGGGGGGGAACCGGGTTTTGGGGGGGGTCTCGGGCCCCGGGGGGGGTTCTGGGTCCCCGGGGGGGGGAACTGGGCCTGGGTGGGGAACCGGGTTTTTGGGGGGGGGTCTGGGAACCAGGGGGGGGGGAACCGGGTTTTGGGGGGGGGTTCTGGGTCCCCGGGGGGGGGAACTGGGCCTGGGGGGGGGAACCGGGTTTTGGGGGGGTTCTGGGTCCCTGGGGGGGGGAACCGGGTTTTGGGGGGGTTCTGGGAACCGGGGGGGGGTTCTGGGTCCCCGGGGGGGGAACTGGGCCTGGGGGGGGACCAGGTTTTGGGGGGGGTCTCGGGCCCGGGGGGGGGGGTTCTGGGTCCCCGGGGGGGGGAACTGGGCCTGGGGGGGGGGAACCGGGTTTTGGGGTGGTTCTGGGTCCCTGGGGGGGGGAACCGGGTTTTGGGGGGGTTCTGGGAACCGGGGGGGGGTTCTGGGTCCGGGGGGGGGTCCTGGGTGCGGGGGGGATGGTTCTGGGTGCGGGGGGGGGGGGAACTGGGTGCGGGGGAGGGGGGGTTTATGGGTCCGGGGGGGGTTATGGGTGCAGGGGGGGGTGGTTATGGGTCCCGGGGGGGGTCCTGGGTTGGGGGGACCCAGCGGTGCCACTCAGACCCCAATATGGCCCCCCCAGTGGGTGCCCCCCCCCAGGGCTCACCCTATGGGTGTCACCACCACGGGGGGGGGGGGGGGGGGGCTGGGACGGTGCCGCCATCTTGGGGCTCCCCCCATGGGTGCCGCCACCCCGGGGTGGGTGCTGACCTGGTGCCACCCCTCAGGGTCTCACCCCATGGGTGTCACCCCAACTTGGGGCTCCCCCAATGGGTGCCGCCACCCTGGGGCTCATCCTGATGGGTGTCACCTCAACTTGGGGGTCTCCATGATGGGTGTCACCTCAACTTGGGGGTCTCCATGACGGGTGCCACCACCCCAAAGTTAGTCTTGACGTGGTACCACCACCCCAGGGTGATCCCCATCATGGTGCCACCACCCTGGGGCTCTCCCTGGTGGGTGTCACCTCAACTTGGGGGTCTCCTTGATGGGTGCCACCGCCCCAGGGTGAGCCCAGTCATGGTGCCACCCCTCAGGGTCTCACCCGATGGGTGCCACCACCCCAGGGTGGGTCCTGATGTGGTGCCGCCACCCTGGGGCTCTCCCTGGTGGGTGTCACCTCAACTCAGGGGTCTCCATGACGGGTGCCACCACCCCAAAGTTAGTCTTGACGTGGTGCCACCACCCCAGGGTGATCCCCATCATGGTGCCACCACCCTGGGGCTCTCCCTGGTGGGTGTCACCTCAACTTGGGGGTCTCCCTGATGGGTGCCACTGCCCCAGGGTGAGCCCAGTCATGGTGCCACCCCTCAGGGTCTCACCCGATGGGTGCCACCACCCCAGGGTGGGTCCTGACGTGGTGCCGCCACCCTGGGGCTCATCCTGATGTGGCGTCACCTCAACTCAGGGGTCTCCATGATGGGTGCCACCACCCCAAAGTTAGTCTTGATGTGGTGCCACCACCCTGGGGTGAGCCCAGTCATGGTGCCACCCCTCAGGGTCTCACCCCATGGGTGTCACCTCAACATGGAGCCCAACCTGATGGGTGCCGCCACCCTGGGGCCCTCCCTGGTGGGTGTCACCTCAACTTGGGGGTCTCCATGACGGGTGCCACCACCCCAAAGTTAGTCTTGACGTGGTGCCACCACCCCGGGGTGACCCCCACCACGGCGCCACCCTTCCGGCAGACCCCCCCGCTCACCCCCCGCCTCCGCCCGCAGCCCCCGCCGCCATGGAGGCCCGCTTCACGCGGGGCAAATCGCCGCTGCTGGAGCGCCCGCTGGGCCGCCCGCGGGCCGAGGTCAGCCTGGGCGCCTTCGCCCTGCTCTTCTCCGAGCTGGTGCAGTACTGCCAGCGGCGCGTCTACTCGGTGGCCGAGCTGCAGGCCCAGCTGGCCCGCCTGGGCCGCCGCGTGGGCCTCCGCGCCCTGGAGGCCTTGGCGGGCCGCGAGCGGGGCGCCCGCCGCGAGACCCGCCTCCTGGGCGCCCTCCTCTTCGTCAAGGGGCCCCTGTGGCGGGCCCTCTTCGGCAAGGAGGCCGACAAGCTGGAGCAGGCCAACGACGACGCCCGCACCTACTACATCATCGAGCGCGAGCCCCTCGTCAACGCCTTCATCTCGGTGCCGCGCGACGCCAGCAGCCTCAACTGCGCCGCCTTCGCCGCCGGCCTCGTCGAGGCCGCCCTGGGCGCCGGCGGCTTCGCCGCCAAGGTCACCGCCCACTGGCACAAGGGCACCACCCTCATGATCAAGTTCGACGAGGCCGTGGTGGCCCGCGACAAGAGCCTCGAGGGCCGCTGAGGACGCCGCCGGGGCCCCTGGGGGCTTCCGGGCTCCGTGGAGAGGCTCGGCTTCCCGTCGGGGGACGTCGCGGGTCGGGTCTGGCCCTGCTGGCGCCGGTCCTCCGCCCTCCTGGTGGCCCTCGACCTTCTCCTTGTGTCTCCTGGTGGCCCTCGTTCTCCCTCATGAGTCTCCTGGTGGCCCTCGACCTCCTCCTTGAGTCTCCTGGTGGCCCTCGACCTCCTCCTTGAGTCTCCTGGTGGCCCTTGACCTCCTCCTTGTGTCTCCTGGTGGCCCTCGACCTCCTCCTTGAGTCTCCTGGTGGCCCTCGACCTCCTCCTTGTGTCTCCTGGTGGCCCTCGACCTTCTCCTTGAGTCTCCTGGTGGCCCTCGACCTTCTCCTTGTGTCTCCTGGTGGCCCTCGACCTTCTCCTTGAGTCTCCTGGTGGCCCTCAACCTCCTCCTTGAGTCTCCTGGTGGCCCTTGACCTCCTCCTTGTGTCTCCTGGTGGCCCTCGACCTCCTCCTTGAGTCTCCTGGTGGCCCTCGTTGTCCCTCATGAGTCTCCTGGTGGCCCTCGACCTTCTCCTTGAGTCTCCTGGTGGCCCTCGTTCTCCCTCATGAGTCTCCTGGTGGCCCTCAACCTCCTCCTTGAGTCTCCTGGTGGCCCTTGACCTCCTCCTTGTGTCTCCTGGTGGCCCTTGACCTTCTCCTTGTGTCTCCTGGTGGCCCTCGTTGTCCCTCATGAGTCTCCTGGTGGCCCTCGACCTTCTCCTTGAGTCTCCTGGTGGCCCTCGTTCTCCCTCATGAGTCTCCTGGTGGCCCTCGACCTTCTCCTTGAGTCTCCTGGTGGCCCTCGACCTTCTCCTTTTGTCTCCTGGTGACCCTCGACCTTCTCCTTGTGTCTCCTGGTGGCCCTCGTTGTCCCTCATGAGTCTCCTGGTGGCCCTCGACCTCCTGCTTGTGTCTTCTGGTGGCCCTCAACCTTCTCCTTGTGTCTCCTGGTGGCCCTCGTTGTCCCTCATGAGTCTCCTGGTGGCCCTCGACCTTCTCTTTGTGTCTCCTGGTGGCCCTCGATCTTCTTGAGTCTCCTGGTGGCCCTCGACCTTCTCCTCGAGTCTCCTGGTGGCCCTCGACCTTCTCCTTGAGTCTCCTGGTGGCCCTCGACCTTCTCCTTGAGTCTCCTGGTGGCCCTCGACCTTCTCCTTGTGTCTCCTGGTGGCCCTCGACCTTCTCCTTGAGTCTCCTGGTGGCCCTCGACCTCCTCCTTGTGTCTCCTGGTGGCCCTCGACCTTCTCCTTGTGTCTCCTGGTGGCCCTCGACCTTCTCCTTGTGTCTCCTGGTGGCCCTCGACCTCCTTGTGTCTCCTGGTGACCCTCAACCTCCTCCTTGTGTCTCTTGGTGGCCCTCAGCCTCCCTTGGGGCACCGGGGGTGGTTCCTGTCCCCACACGTTGGCCCTTGTCCCTCCTGGTGGCCCTCAGCCTCCGTTGGGGACACCACAGATGGTTCCTGTCCCCAAATGTTGGCCCTTGTCCATCCTGATGGCACTCGGCCTCCCTCAGGGACACTGGGGGTGGTTCCTGTCCCCACGCGCTGGCCCTGGTCCCCCCCGGTGGCCCTCACCCTTCCTCAGAGACCCTGGAGGTAGTCCCTGTCCCCACGCGCTGGCCCTTGTCCCTCCTGGTGGCCCTCGGCTCTTCGCTGGGGACCCTGGGACCAGTTGATGTCCCCACGCGCTGTCCCTTGTCCCCCCGGTGGCCCTCGTCCTCCCTTGGGGACGGCGGAGCTGGCGTGTGTCACGATAAACCCTCCTCCGTCACCTGTGATGTCCCCTGGCTCGTTCTTGGGGTTGGGGACGCCGGGGCCCCTTCTTGGGCACGGTGGGGTGGCCCTTGTCCCCCCTTGGGGACAACGGGGTGGCACTTGTCCATGCTGGGGACACCGAGGCTCAATCTCGAGGACGTGGGGGTGGCCCCATGCCTCGTGGGGACACTGGGGTTGGCTCTGGGGATGTGGGGGTGTCACCCTGTCCCTTGGGGACACCAAGACCCACCTTTGGGGACCTGGGGGTGTCCTGGTGCCCCTTGGGGACACCGGGGCTGGCTCTGGGGACATGGGGGTGTCCCCATGTCCCTTGGGGACCTTGCGGTGGCTCTTGCTCCTCCTGGGGACACCAACCTCCCCCCTTGGGGACATGGGGGTGTCCCCTGTGTCCCCCAGCCCCCCCGCCGTGGCAGCGCCTGGGGCAGCTGTGGGAGCAGCTGGAGAAGGAGGGTGAGAGGGGACATGGGGGGGGACACGGGGACACGGTGGGGACATGGGGGACATGGAGGGACATGGGGACACACAAGGGGACACAGGACACGAGAGGACATGGTGGGACATAGGGGGACATGAGGGACAAAGGGACATGGGGGATGTGGAGGGACATGGGGATGTTGGGGACATGGGGGGACATGGAGGCACATGGTGGCCATGAGAGGACATGAGGGACATGGGACATGGAGGGACATGGGGGGACATGGAGGACACATGGGACATGGACAGGACGTACGGGACACAAGGGACATGGGGGGACACGTGGGACACAGGGGGGACATGTGAGATCCTGGGGGGCACAAGGGACATGAGGGGACAGGTGGGCCATGGGGGACATGTGGGACATGGATGGGACGTGTGGGACATGGGGGACACGTGGGACACAGGGACATGGGCATGGGGGACATGGGGGACACATGGGACATGGGGGGGGCACATGTGGGCCACAGGGGGATACGTGGGACACCAGGGGACACGTGGGTCACCGGGTGGACACATGGGACACAGGGGGGCCATGAGGGACACCAGGGGACACGTGGGACATGGGTAGGTGGGACACCGGTTGGGGGGGACATGGGGACAGAGACGCTTGGCTGCGCTGCCAGAAGAGCTGGCGGGGAGGAACGGGGGGACACGGTGGGGACCCCACCGCGGGGGTCTGCGCGCAGCCGGGGGATGTCCCCGCGTCCCCCCAACCCCACATCCCTCACGTCCCCCCTCCCCGTGTCCCCGTGCCACCCGTGTCCCCCGTGTCCCCATCGGCCAGGCCCTGTGGGCTCCCCGCGGTGCCTTTATTGGGGGTGGCCACAGGGGACGCAGGGACAGCGGTGGGGGACAGCGGTGGGGCTGGTGGCAGGGGACAGCGGTGGGGCTGGTGGCAGGGGACAGCAGGCAGCTGCGGGCACAGGGACGGGGGCTGGCCGTGGGCATCTAGGGGACGTTGATGGGGGTGGGGCTGGGTGAGGACGGTGGTGGGGACATTGGTGACGTTGGCTGGGACGTTGATGGGGACATTGGTGGGGACGTTGGTGGTGACGTTGGCTGGGACGTTGGTGGGGACATTGGTGACGCTGGTGGGGATGGTGATGGGGACGTCGGTTGGGATGTTGCCTGGGACTGCGGTGGGGATGTTGTCATTGGCTGGGATGGTGGTGGGGACGTGGGGACGGTGATGGGGACATTGGGATGGCAATGGGGACGTGGGGACGGTGGTGGGGACGGTGGTGGGGACGTGGGGACGGTGGTGGGGATGGTGGTGGTGACGTGGGGATGGTGGTGGGCATGTTGGGATGGTGACGGGGATGTGGGGATGGTGATGGGGACGTTGGGATGGTGATGGGGACGTTGGGATGGTGATGGCTACATGGGGACAGTGGTGGGGATGGTGGTGGGGACGTTGGGACGGTGGTGGGTACGTGGGGATGGTGGAGGGGACGTGGGGATGGCGATGGGGATGTGGGGATGGTGGTGGGGACGTAGGGATGGTGGTGGGGATGGTGATGGGGACGTGGGGACAGCGATGGGGATGTGGGGACGGTGGTGGGGACGTGGGGATGGTGGTGGTGACGTGGGGATGGTGATGGGCATGTTGGGATGGTGACGGGGACGTGGAGACGGTGGTGGGTACATTGGGATGGTGATGGGGACATTGGGACGGTGATGGGGATGTGGGGACGGCGATGGGTACGTTGGGATGGCGATGGGGACGTGGGGATGGCGATGGGGACGTGGGGACAGTGGTGGGTACGTTGGGATGGTGATGGGGACGTGGGGATGGCGATGGGGACGTGGGGACGGTGACGTTGGGACGGTGGTGGGTACGTTGGGATGGCGATGGGGATGTTTGCGGAGACGTTGGTGGGGACGTCGGTGATGACGACGGCGCCGCCGGACGCCGGGGACCACAGGGGACACCGAGGGGACCCAGGGGGGCCACGTGGGGACTGGGGGGACCCGGGGGGCCACCCCTAGGGCCCGGCGGGGCGCTCGCAGACCCAGTAGTCGGGGCGGTCGCAGGCCAGGTCGTTGGTGGACATGGTGATCGGGACGTGGGGATGGCGATGGGGACGTTGGGATGGCGATGGGGACGTGGGGATGGTGGTGGGGACGTTGGGATGGTGATGGGGACGTTGGGATGGCGATGGGGACGTGGGGACGGTGATGGGGACATGGGGACGGTGGTGGGGACGTGGGGACGGCGATGGGGACGTGGAGATGGTGATGGGGACGTTGGGACGGCGATGGGGACGTTGGGACGGTGGTGGGGACGTGGGGATGGTGACGTTGGGACGGTGGTGGGTACGTGGGGATGGTGATGGTGACGTTGGGATGGTGATGGGGACGTGGGGATGGTGGTGGGGACGTTGGGATGGTGGTGGGGACGTTGGGACGGCGATGGGGACGTGGGGATGGTGGTAGGTACGTGGGGACGGTGACGTTGGGACGGTGGTGGGTACGTGGGGATGGCGATGGGGACGTGGGGACGGTGACGTTGGGACGGTGGTGGGTACGTGGGGATGGCGATGGGGACGTTGGGATGGTGACGTTGGGACGGTGATGGGTACGTGGGGACGGCGATGGGGACGTTTGCGGAGACGTTGGTGGGGACGTCGGTGATGACGACGGTGCCGCCGGACGCCGGGGACCACAGGGGACACCGAGGGGACCCGGGGGGGCCACGTGGGGACTGGGGGGCCACCCCTAGGGCCCGGCGGGGCGCTCGCAGACCCAGTAGTCGGGGCGGTCGCAGGCCAGGTCGTTGGTGGACATGGTGATCGGGACGTGGGGATGGTGATGGGGACGTTGGGATGGCGATGGGTACGTTGGGATGGCGATGGGTACGTGGGGATGGTGGTGGGGACATTGGGACAGCGATGGGTACGTGGGGATGGTGGTGGGTACATTGGGATGGCGATGGTGACGTTGGGATGGTGGTGGGTACGTGGGGATGGTGACGTTGGGACGGTGGTGGGTACGTGGGGATGGTGGTGGGTACGTGGGGACGGCGATGGGGACGTTTGCGGAGACGTTGGTGGGGACGTCGGTGATGACGACGGCGCCGCCGGACGCCGGGGACCACAGGGGACACCGAGGGGACCCGGGGGGGCCACGTGGGCACTGGGGGGACCCGGGGGGCCACCCCTAGGGCCCGGCGGGGCGCTCGCAGACCCAGTAGTTGGGGCGGTCGCAGGCCAGGTCGTTGGTGGAGATGGTGATCGGGACGTGGGGATGGCGATGGGGACGTTGGGATGGCGATGGGGACGTGGGGATGGTGGTGGGTACGTTGGGATGGCGATGGGGACGTGGAGATGGTGATGGGGACGTTGGGATGGTGATGGGGACGTTGGGACGGTGGTGGGGACGTTGGGACGGCGATGGTGATGTTGGGATGGTGGTGGGTACGTGGGGATGGTGACGTTGGGACGGTGGTGGGTACGTGGGGACGGTGGTGGGGACATTTGGATGGTGGTGGGTACATTGGGATGGTGGTGGGGACGTGGGGATGGCGATGGTGACGTTGGGGACGGTGGTGGGTACGTGGGGACGGTGGTGGGTACGTGGGGACGGCGATGGGGACGTTGGGATGGTGGTGGGTACGTTGGGATGGTGATGGGGACGTGGGGATGGCGATGGGGACGTTGGGATGGTGGTGGGGATGTTGGGACGGCGATGGGGACTTTGGGATGGTGGTGGGTACGTGGGGATGGTGGAGGGGATGTTGGGATGGCGATGGGGACGTGGGGATGGCGATGGGGACGTGGGGATGGCGATGGTGACATGGGGATGGTGATGGGGACATTGGGATGGTGGTGGGGACGTGGGGATGGTGATGGGGATGTGGGGATGGTGGTGGGTACATGGGGATGGCAGTGGTGACATTGGGACGGTGGTGGGTACGTTGGGACGGCGATGGGGACGTGGGGATGGCGATGGGGACGTTGGGATGGTGATGGGTACGTGGGGATGGCGATGGGGACGTGGGGACGGTGACGTTGGGACGGTGGTGGGTACGTTGGGATGGCGATGAGGACGTTTGCGGAGACGTTGGTGGGGACGTCGGTGATGACGACGGCGCCGCCGGACGCCAGGGACCACAGGGGACCACAGGGGACACCGAGGGGCCACGTGGGGACGGGGGGGACCCGGGGGGCCACCCCTAGGGCCCGGCGGGGCGCTCGCAGACCCAGTAGTCGGGGCGGTCGCAGGCCAGGTCGTTCCAGCGGCCGTCGGGCAGCAACGTGCCGCAGTTCTCCGCCCGCCCGCCGTTGGGCTCCCCCGAGCTCCAGAAGCTGCCGGGGGGGGGGGTCGGGGGGGGGGTCAGGGGTCAGGGGGCGGGGCCAAGGGTCGGGGGTCACCGGGGTCGGGGGTCACCGGGGTCGGGGGTCACCGGGGTCGGGGGGACAAGGGAAACGGGGAGGGGGGGGGTCGGGGATGGGGGGGTCCCATGGGGGCCTGGAGGTCCCAGGGGTCTGGGGGGGGTCACAGGTTTCAGGGGGGGTCACATGGGTCGGGGGGGGGTCCCAGAGGTCTGGTGGGGGGTCCCAGGGGTCCGGGGGGGGTCCCAGAGGTCCGGGGCGGTCACAGGCACCGGGGGGGGGGGGTCCCAGAGGTCCAGGGGGGGTCCCAGGGGTCTGGGGGGGTCCCAGGGGTCCAGGGGGGTGTCCCAGAAATCAGGGGGGGTCCCCGGGGTCCGGGGGGAGTCACAGGCATCAGGGGGGTCCCAGAGGTCCGGGGGGGGTCCCAGGGGTCTGGGGGGGGTCACAGGTTTCAGGGGGGGTCACATGGGTCGGGGGGGGGGTCCCAGAGGTCTGGTGGGGGGGTCCCAGGGGTCTGGGGGGGGGTCCCAGAGGTCCGGGGTGGTCACAGGCACCGGGGCGGGGGGTCCCAGAGGTCCAGGGGGGGTCCCAGGGGTCCGGGGGGGGTCACAGGGGTCCAGGGGGGGTCACAGGGGTCAGGGGGGTCCCAGAGGTCCGGGAGGGGGTCATGGGTTTTGGGGGGGGTGACAGGGTTCGGGGGGTCCCAGAGGTCTGGGGGGGGGTCACAGGTTTTGGGGGGGGGGTCCTGGGGGGAATTGGGGGGTCTGGGACATCTCAGGGGGGTGGGGGGTCCCAATCGGATTTGGGGGGGTCCTGAGGGTCGGGGGGGGGTCTCAGGGGGATATGGGGGGCCCTGGAGGAGTTCGGGGGGGTCCCAGGGGTTTGGGGGGGTCCCAGGAGGCCCCAGCTGGGTTTTGGGGGGGTCCCTGGGGTTTGGGGGGGTCCCTGGGGGTTCAGGGTGGCCCTGGGGCTCTGGGGGGGGTCCCAGGGGCTTGGGGGGGTCCCAGGAGGCCCCAGCTGGGTTTTGGGGGGTCTCTGGAGGTTTGGGGGGTCCCTGGGGGGGCTTTGGGGGGGTCCCTGAGGGCTTTGGGGGGTTCCTGGGGGTTCGGGGGGGTCCCTGGGGGTTTCGGGGGGTCCCTGGAGGTTTTGGGGGTCCCTGGGGGTTTTGGGGGGGTCCCTAGGGGTTTGGAGGGGTCCCTGGGGTTTGGGGGGGTCCCTGGAGGTTTTGGGGGGGTCGCTGGGGGTCGGGGGGGTCCCTGGGGATTCGGGGGTTCCTGGAGGTTTTGGGGGGGTCGCTGGGGGTCGGGGGGGTACCTGGGGGTTTGGGGGAGTCCCTGGGGGTTTGGGGGAGTCCCTGGAGGTTTTGGGGGTCCCTGGAGGTTTTGGGGTCCCTGGAGGTTTTGGGGGGGTCCCTGGGGGTTCGGAGGGGTCCCTGGGGTTTGGGGGGGTCCCTGGGGGTTGGAGGGGGTCCCTGAAGCTTTGGGAGGGTCCCAGGGGCTTGGGGGGGTCCCAGGAGGCCCCAGCTGGGTTTTGGGGGGATCCTGGGGGTTCAGGGGGGTCCCTGGGGATTTGGAGGTGTTGGGGGGGTCCCTGGGGGTTTGGGGGGTCCCTGGGGGTTTGGGGGATTCCTGGGGTTTTGGGGGGTCCCTGGGGGTTTCGGGGGGGTCCCTAGGGGTTTGGAGGGGTCCCTGGGGTTTGGGGGGGTCCCTGGAGGTTTTGGGGGGGTCCCTGGGGTTTGGGGGAGTCCCAGGAGGTTTTGGGGGGGTCCCTGGGGGTTCGGGGGGGTCCCTGGGGTTTGGGGGAGTCCCAGGAGGTTTTGGGGGTCCCTGGGGGTTCGGGGGGGTCCCTGGGGTTTGGGGGAGTCCCAGGAGGTTTTGGGGGTCCCTGGGGGTTCGGGGGGGGTCCCTGGGGGTTCAGGGAGGTCCCTGGAGGTCTGGGGGGGGTGCTGGGGGTCGGGTGGGTACCTGGGGGGTCAGGAGGGTCCCTGCAGGTTTTGGGGGTCCCTGGGGGTCAGGAGGGTCCCTGGAGGTTTTGGGGGGTCCCTGGGGGGTCAGGAGGGTCCCTGGAGGTTTCGGGGGGGTCCCTGGGGGTCGGGGGGGGGTACCTGAGCCCCAGGGGGGTCCCATCCTGCCAGTGCCAGCTCCCCTCCTTCTCGCGGTCGCTGAGGCCCAGCCAGTAGCCGCGGGGCTGCGGCGCCGTCCGCACCACGAAGTCCTGGGGGGGGGGGGGGGGAAGGGGGGGGCACCCGGACGCCTGGGCCCCCCTGCTCCCCCAACTCCCCCAACCCCCCCATTTCCCGCTGCCCCTCTACTCCAGGACTTACGGCAGCCGTAAATCCCCGAGCGCAGGGGGCCCCCCCCCCCACCCACCTGCTCGGCGGCGGAGTCGACGATGAGGAGGTGGGCGCCCCGCGCCGCGCAGAAGCCTTCGGCCTCGCGCCACCGCCGCCCCGTCGCCGAGAAGAAGTAGCAGCTGCCCCCGAAGGCGGCCCAGCCCCGCGGACAGGGCCGCAGCAGCTCCGCTGCGAGAGACGGAGGGAGGGGGGGGCCCAGGCGTCCGGGAAGGGCTAGGCTATGTCAAGGGGGCCCAGGTGTCCGGGTGGGGTTAGGTCATGTCACGGGGGCCCAGGTGTCCGGGTGGGGTTAGGTCATGTCATGGGGGCCCAGGCCTCCGGGTAGGGTTAGGCCAGGTCACGGGGGCCCAGGCGTCCGGGTGGGGTTAGGTCATGTCACGGGGGCCCAGGTGTCCGGGTAGGGTTAGGCCAGGCCACGGGGGCCCAGGCGTCCGGGCAGGGTTAGGTCATGTCATAGGGGCCCAGGCATCCGGGTGGGGTTAGGCCAGGCCACGGGGGCCCAGGCGTCCGGGCAGGGTTAGGTCATGTCATGGGGGCCCAGGCGTCCGGGTAGGGTTAGGCTAGGCCAGGGGGGCCCAGGCGTCCGGGCGGGGTTAGGCCATGTCCCAGGGGCCCAGGCGTCCGGGCAGGGTTAGGTCATGTCATGGGGGCCCAGGTCTCCGGGCAGGGTTAGGCCATGTCAAGGGGCCCAGGAGTCCGGGCAGCGCTAGACCAGGCCAAAGGGGCCCAGGCGTCCGGGCAGGGTTAGGCTAGGCCAGGGGGGCCCAGGCGTCCGGGCAGGGTTAGGCCATGTCATGGGGGCCCAGGCGTCCGGGCAGGGTTAGGTCATGTCATGGGGGCCCAGGTGTCCGGGCAGGGTTAGGCCAGGTCACGGGGGCCCAGGCGTCCGGGCAGGGTTAGGCCATGTCATGGGGGCCCAGGCATCCGGGTGGGGTTAGGCCAGGCCACAGGGGCCCAGGAGTCCAGGCAGGGTTAGGCCAGGCCACAGGGGCCCAGGAGTCCAGGCAGGGTTAGGCCAGGCCACAGGGGCCCAGGCGTCCGGGCAGGGTTAGGCCAGGTCATGGGGGCCCAGGCGTCCGGGCAGGGTTAGGTCATGTCATAGGGGCCCAGGCATCCGGGCAGGGTTAGGCCAGGCCAGGGGGGCCCAGGCGTCCGGGTGGTGTTAGGCCATGTCATGGGGGCCCAGGCGTCCGGGCAGGGTTAGGCCAGGCCACAGGGGCCCAGGCGTCCGGGCGGGGTTAGGTCATGTCAAGGGGGCCCAGGCGTCCGGGCAGGGTTAGGCCAGGCCACAGGGGCCCAGGCGTCCGGGCGGGGTTAGGTCATGTCAAGGGGGCCCAGGCGTCCGGGCAGGGTTAGGCCAGGCCACAGGGGCCCAGGCGTCCGGGCGGGGTTAGGTCATGTCAAGGGGGCCCAGGCATCCGGGTGGGGTTAGGCCAGACCACAGGGGCCCAGGCGTCCGGGCACCAATGCAGCCCCATCCCCCCTCCCCCCCCCCCCCCCGCCAGGGAACCCAGCCATCCGGAGTGGGGGCCCAGGCGTTCGGGGAGGGGCCCAGGCGTCCGGAGTGGGGGCCCAGGCATCCGGAGTCGGGGCCCAGGCGTCCGGGAGGGGCCCAGGCGTCCGGGGAGGGGCCCAGGCGTCCGGGACTCACCCAGGGAGCTGCGCAGGGAGGCCAAATCCTGCTGCAGCTGCTGCTGCTGGGTCCGCGCCACCACCATGGCCTCATCCAGGCTCCCTGCGGGGGCCCGGGCGGGTGCTCAGCACCCATCTTTGGGGCTCAGCACCCCAAAAATGGGGCTCAGCACCCATCTGTGGGGCTCAGCACCCCCTTACCCGGTGCTCAGCACCCCAAAATGGGCCTCAGCACCCACATTTGGGGCTCAGCACCCGTGTGTGGGGCTCAGCACCCCCAAAATAGGGCTCAGCACCCATGTGTGGGGCTCAGCACCCCGGTATGGGGCTCAGCACCCCAAAATGGGGCTCGAGACCCCCAAAAATGGGCCTCAGCACCCCAAAAATGGGTCTCAGCACCCCTTACCCGGTGCTCAGCACGCAGGTGTGGGGCTCAGCACCCCAAAATGGGGCTCAGCACCCCGATGTGGGGCTCAGCACCCAGGTGGGGGACTCAGCACCCCAAAATGGGGCTCGAGACCCCCAAAAATGGGCCTCAGCACCCCAAAAATGGGGCTCAGCACCCCTTACCCGGTGCTCAGCACCCGTGTGTGGGGCTCAGCACCCATGTGTGGGGCTCAGCACCCGGGTGTGGGGCTCAGCACCCCCAGAATAGGGCTCAGCACCCAAGTGTGGGGCTCAGCACCCGTGTGTGCAGCTCAGCACCCCGGTGTGGGGCTCGGCACCCATCTTTGGGGCTCAGCACCCATGTGTGGGGCTCAGCACCCCCAAAATAGGGCTCAGCACCCGTGTGTGGGGCTCAGCACCCGGGTGTGGGGCTCAGAACATCCAAAATAGGGCTCAGCACCCGTGTGTGGGGCTCAGCACCCATGTGTGGGGCTCAGCACCCGGGTGTGGGGCTCAGCACCCCCAAAATAGGGCTCAGCACCCATGTGTGGGGCTCAGCACCCCCAAAGTAGGGCTCAGCACCCATCTGTGGGGCTCAGCACCCGTGTGTGGGGCTCAGCACCCATGTGTGGGGCTCAGCACCCCCAAAATAGGGCTCAGCACCCATGTGTTGGGCTCAGCACCCAAGTGTGGGGCTCAGCACCCCCAAAGTAGGGCTCAGCACCCGTGTGTGGGGCTCAGCACCCCGGTGTGGGGCTCAGCACCCATGTGTGGGGCTCACCCAGCGCCTCCCGCACGGCCCCCACGTCGGCACCGACCTCGGCCCGGAGCCGCTGCCGCAGCCACGACACTGCGGGGCCGGGGGGGGGTCAGCACCCAGCACCCAGCACCCCCCCAGCACCCCCCAGCACCCATAACCCAGCACCCAGTGTCCCCCCCTGGATCCACAACCCCCCCAGCACCCACAAACCTCCCCAGCGCCCAGCCCCCTCCAGCACCCCCAGCCCCCCCCAACACCCAACACCCCCCCAGCACCCACAACCCCCCCCCCAAGCACCCAGCCCCCAGCACCCAGCCCCCTCCAGCACCCACAACCCCCCAACACCCAACACCCCCCCAGCACCCCCCAGCACCCACAACCCTCCCAGCCTCCCCCAGCACCCACAACCCCCCCAGCACCCACAAACCCCCCCAACCCCCCAGACCCCCCAGCACCCACAAACCCCCCCCCAGCACGCAGCACCCAGCCCCCCCAGCACCCACAACCCCCCCCAAGCACCCAGCCCATGGCACCCAAGCCCCCCAGCCCCCCCAGCCCCCCCAACACCCCCCCCCAGCACCCACAAAACCCCCCAGCACCCAACCCCCCCAGCACTTGCAACCCAGCACCCAGCACCTTCAATCCGGCACCCAAGCCCCCCAGCCCCCCCCAGCACCCACAACCCCCCCCAGCACCCACAAACCTCCCTAGCACCCAGCCTCTGGCACCCAGCACCCACAAAACCCCCCCAGCACCCACAAACCCCCCCAGCATCCACAACCCCCCCCAGCACCCACAAAACCCCCCCAGCACCCACAACCCCCCCAGCATCCACAAACCTCCCCAGCACCCACAACCCCCCCCAGCACCCAGCCCCTGGCACCCAGCACCCCCAGCACTCAACACCCCCCCAACCCCCCAGCCCCCCCCAGCACCCACAACCCCCCCCAGCACCCACAAACCTCCCCAGCACCCAGCCTCTGGCACCCAGCACCCACAAACCCCCCCAGCACCCACAAACCCCCCCAGCACCCAGCCCCTGGCACCCAGCACCCCCAGCACCCACAACCCCCCAACCCCCCAGCCCCCCCAGCACCCACAACCCCCCCCAGCACCCACAAACCTCCCCAGCACCCACAAACCCCCCCAGCACCCAGCCCCTGGCACCCAGCACCCCCAGCACCCAACACCCCCGCAACCCCCCAGCCCCCCCCAGCCCCCACAACCCCCCCCAGCACCCACAAACCTCCCCAGCACCCAGCCTCTGGCACCCAGCACCCACAAACCCCCCCAGCACCCACAAACCCCCCCCAGCACCCAACCCATGGCACCCAGCACCCCCAGCACCCAACACCCCCGCAACCCCCCAGCCCCCCCCAGCACCCACAACCCCCCCCAGCACCCACAAACCTCCCCAGCACCCAGCCTCTGGCACCCAGCACCCACAAACCCCCCCCAGCACCCACAACCCCCCCAGCACCCACAAACCCACCCAGCACCCAACCCCCCCCAGCACCCACAAACCTCCCCAGCACCCAGCCTCTGGCACCCAGCACCCACAAAACCCCCCCAGCACCCAGCCTCTGGCACCCAGCACCCCCAGCACCCAACACCCCCGCAACCCCCCAGCCCCCCCAGCACCCACAACCCCCCCAGCACCCACAACCCCCCCCAAGCACCCAACCCATGGCACCCAGCCCCCCCAGGACCCACAACCCCCCCCAGCACCCGCAACCCCCCCAGCACCCACAAAACCCCCCCCAGCACCCACAACCCCCCCCAGCCCCCCCGCACTCACGGCCGCCCAGCCCGAGGAGCAGGAGCAGGAGGAGCAGGAGGAGGAGGAGGAGGAGGGCGGCGAGGCCGAGGGGCAGCGGCCCCCCCCCCCGGCAGCCCCCCCCCCAGCCCGGGGGGGCCTCGGCGCCGCAGGGGCAGCGGGGCAGCAGCCGGGCTGTGGGGCGCAGCCCCCCCCCCCCCGGTGAGGCCAAGGACCCCCCCGGGGGGCAAATGACCCCCCCCATGGGGCAAATGACCCCCCCGTGGGGCAAATAACCCCCCCATGGGACAAATGACCCCCCCCATGGGGCAAATGACCCCCCCCATGGGGCAAATGACCCCCCCGTGGGGCAAATAACCCCCCCATGGGACAAATGACCCCCCCCATGGGGCAAATGACCCCCCCCATGGGGCAAATGACCCCCCCCATGGGGCAAATGACCCCCCCCATGGGACAAATGACCCCCCCCCGGGGCAAATAACCCCCCCATGGGGCAAATGACCCCCCAAAATGGGGCAAAGACCCCCCCCGGGGGAAAGACCCCCCCCATAGGGCAAATAACCCCCCATGGGCCAGAGACCCCCCCCATGGGGCAAAGACCCCCCCATGGGGCAATGACCCCCCCCCGGGGGCAATGACCCCCCCCATAGGGCAAATAACCCCCCCATGGGCCAGAGACCCCCCCCGGGGGGCAAAGACCCCCCCATGGGGCAAATAACCCCCCCGTGGGGCAAATAACCCCCCCGTGGGGCAAAGACCCCCCCATAGGGCCGACACCCCCCCCCGGGGCAAATAACCCCCCCCATGGGGCAGATTCCCCCCCCCCATAGAGCAAATAACCCCCCCCCCGGGGCAAAGATCCCCCCCATGGGGCAAATGACCCCCCAAAATGGGGCAAATGACCCCCCCGGGGGAAAGACCCCCCCCATGGGGCAAATAACCCCCCCATAGAGCAAATACCCAGCTCCCGGGGCAAATACCCCCCCATGGGGCAAATGACCCCCCCATAGAGCAAATACACCCCCCCCGAGGCAAAGACGACCCCCCCCCACGGGGCAGATCCCCCCCCTTCAGGGCAAATAACCCCCCCATGGGGCAAATAACCCCCCCGGAGCAAAGACCCCCCCATAGGGCAAATAACCCCCCCATGGGGCAAAGACCCCTCCAATGGGGCGAATCCCCCCCCATAGAGCAAATAAACCCCCCGTGGGGCAATGACCCCCCCCATGGGGCAAATAACCCCCCCATAGGGCAAATAACCCCCCCGTGGGGCAAAGACCCCCCCCAGGGGGCAATGACCCCCCCATGGGGCAAATAACCCCCCCATAGGGCAAATAACCCCCCCGTGGGGCAAAGACCCCCCCCAGGGGGCAATGACCCCCCCATGGGGCAAATAACCCCCCCATAGGGCAAATAACCCCCCCATGGGGCAAAGACCCCCCCCATAGGGCAAATAACCCCCCCGTGGGGCAAAGACCCCCCCCCCGGGGCAAAGACCCCCCCCATAGGGCAAATGACCCCCCCATGGGGCAAATGACCCCCCCATGGGGCAAATGACCCCCCCATGGGGCAAATAACCCCCCCCATGGGGCAGATTCCCCCCCCCATAGAGCAAATAACCCCCCCCCGGGGCAAAGACCCCCCCCATGGGGCAAATGACCCCCCCCATGGGGCAAAGACCCCCCCATGGGGCAAAGACCCCCCCCAATGGGGCGAATCCCCCCCCCCCCGGGGCGGGCGGCACCTGCGGGGGGGCGGCGGGGGGGCGCGGGGGGGGCGGGCGCCGGGGGGGGCGGGGCGGGCGGCGCCGCTGCCTCGTTCTCGTACTCGGCGCGGGCGGGGCCTGCGCGGGGGGGGGGCGGGGCCGGGCCTGAGCCACGCCCCCTCCCTGAGCCACGCCCCTCCCTCTAACCCCGCCCCCTCAGCCGCGGCCCCGCCCCTCCCTCTAACCCCGCCCCCTCGGCTGTGACCCTTCCTCTAACCCCGCCCCCTCGGCTGAGGCCACGCCCCTCCCTCTAACCCCGCCCCCTCGGCCCCGCCCCTTCCTCTAACCCCACCCCTCAGCCGTGGCCCCGCCCCTCCCTTAGCCCCGCCCCTTCGACCATGACCCTTCCTCTAACCCCGCCCCCTCAGATGAGGCCCCACCCCTCCCTCTAACCCCGCCCCTCAGCCGCGGCCCCTCCCCTCCCCTTAGCCCCGCCCCCTCGGCCGTGACCCTTCCTCTAACCCCGCCCCCTCAGCTGAGGCCCCGCCCCTCCCCTTAGCCCCGCCCCCTCGGCCGTGACCCTTCCTCTAACCCCGCCCCCTCGGCTGAGGCCCCGCCCCTTCCTCTAACCCCGCCCCTCGGCTGTGGCCCCGCCCCTTCCCTTAGCCCCGCCCCCTCGGCCGTGACCCTTCCTCTAACCCCGTCCATCCCTTAGCCCCGCCCCTCAGCCAGGCTCCGCCCCTCCCTTAGCCCCACCCCCTTCAACCGTGACCCTTCCTCTAACCCCGCCCCCTCAGCTGAGGCCCCTCCCCTCCCCTTAGCCCCGCCCCCTCGACCATGACCCTTCCTCTAACCCCGCCCCTCAGCCCTGGCCCTGCCTCTCCCCTTAGCCCCGCCCCCTCGGCCCCACTCCTTCCTCTAACCCCGCCCCCTCAGCCGTGGCCCCGCCCCTCCACTTAGCCCCGCCCCCTCAGTCGCAACCCTGCCCCTAACCCCGCCCCTCCCCTAACCCCGCCCCTCCCCTTAGCCCCACCCCCTCGACTGCCAACCTTCCTCTAACCCCGCCCCCTCAGCCGCGACCCTCCCCTCCCCTTAGCCCCGCCCCCTCCACCATGGCCCCGCCCCTTCCCCAACCCTGCCCCTTCCCTTAGCCCCTCCCCTCCCCATAGCCCCACCCCTCCCTGTAGCCCCGCCCCTTCCCTTAGCCCCGCCCCTTCCCCATAGCCCCGCCCCTCCCCTTAGCCCCGCCCCCTCCTTTCGCACTGCAGCCGAGCGCGCGCGCGAGGTCGCGTGTGCGTGCGTGTGCGCAGGCGTGTGCAGGCGTGTTCGGCCATGTGCAGGCGTGTGCAGGCGTGTGCAGCCGTGTACAGGCATGTTCAGGCGTGTTCAGGCGTGCTCAAGCGTGTTCGGGCGTGCTCAGGCGTGTTTGGGCATCCTGTGCAGCCATGTGCAAGCGTGTTGAGGTGTGTTCAGGCGTGTGCAGGCATGTTCAGCAATGCTCAGGCGTGTTGGGGCGTGCACAGGCATGTTGCGGCATGTGTCGAGGTGTGTCGAAGCAGGTCGAGGCGTGTCGAGGTGTGTCGAGGCGTGTTGAGGCGTGTCGAAGTGTGTTGGGGCGTGTCGAGGTATATTGAAGCGTGTTGAGGCGTGTAAAGGTGTGTTAAGGCGTGTTGGGGCATGTCAAGGCGTGTTAAGCCGTGTTGAGGTGTGTCAAGGCGTGTTGAAGCGTGTTGGGGCGTGTCGAGGTGTGTTTGGGGCGTGTTCGAGGCGTGTCGAGGTGTGTTGAGGCGTGTCAGGGTGTGTCGGGGCGGGTCGAAGCGTGTCAAGGCATGTTGAAGCATGTTGGGGCGTGTCAAAGCGTGTCAAGGCGTGTCAAAGCATGTCGGGGTGTGTCGAGGCGTGTCAAGGCGTGTTAGGGGCGTGTCGAAGCGTGTCAAAGCGTGTTGAGGTGTGTTGAAGCGTGCTGAAGCGTGTTGGGGCGTGTCGAGGTGTGTTTGGGGCGTGTTCGAGGCGTGTCGAGGTGTGTTGAGGCGTGTCAAGGTGTGTCGGGGCGGGTCGAAGCGTGTCAAGGCGTGTTGAAGCATGTTGGGGTGTGTCGAAGCGTGTTGAGGCGTGTCGAAGCATGTGGAGGTGTGTCAAGGCGTGTCGAGGCGTGTTGAAGCATGTTGGGGTGTGTCGAGGTGTGTCAAGGCGTGTCAAGGCGTGTTGAGGTGTGTCGAAGCGTGTCGAAGCGTGTTGGGGCGTGTCGAGGTGTGTTTGGGGCGTGTTCGAGGCGTGTCGAGGTGTGTTGAGGCGTGTCAGGGCGGGTCGAAGCGTGTCAAGGCGTGTTGAAGCATGTTGGGGCGTGTCAAAGCGTGTTGAGGCATGTCAAGGCGTGTCGAGGCGTGTCGAAGCGTGTTGGGGTGTGTCGAGGCGTGTCAAGGCGTGTTAGGGGCGTGTCAAAGCGTGTCAAAGCCTGTTGAGGTGTGTCGAAGCGTGTCGGGGCGTGTTGGGGCGTGTCGAGGTGTGTTTGGGGCGTGTTCGAGGCGTGTCGAGGTGTGTTGAGGCGTGTCAGGGTGGGTCGAAGCGTGTCAAGGCGTGTTGAAGCATGTTGGGGCGTGTCGAAGCATGTTGAGGCGTGTCAAGGTGTGTCGAGGCGTGTCGAAGCATGTCGGGGTGTGTCGAGGCGTGTCAAGGCGTGTTAGGGGCATGTCAAGGCGTGTTAAGCCGTGTTGAGGTGTGTCAAGGCATGTTGAAGCGTGTTGGGGCGTGTCGAAGCGTGTCAAAGCGTGTTGAGGTGTGTCAAAGCGTGTTGGGGCGTGTCGAGGTGTGTTTGGGGCGTGTTCGAGGCGTGTCGAGGTGTGTTGAGGCGTGTCAGGGTGTGTCGGGGCGGGTCGAAGCATGTCAAGGCATGTTGAAGCATGTTGGGGCGTGTCGAAGCGTGTTGAGGCGTGTCAAGGTGTGTCGAGGCGTGTCGAAGCATGTCGGGGTGTGTCGAGGCGTGTCAAGGCATGTTAAGCCGTGTTGAGGTGTGTCAAGGCGTGCTGAAGCGTGTTGGGGCATGTCGAGGTGTGTTTGGGGCGTGTTCGAGGCGTGTCGAGGTGTGTTGAGGCGTGTCAGGGTGTGTCGGGGCGGGTCGAAGCGTGTCAAGGCGTGTTGAAGCATGTTGGGGCGTGTCGAAGCGTGTTGAGGTGTGTCAAGGTGTGTCGGGGTGTGTCGAGGCATGTCGGGGTGTGTCGAGGCGTGTCAAGGCGTGTCGGGGCGTGTCGACGTGTGTTTGGGGCGTGTTCGAGGCGTGTCGAGGTGTGTTGAGGCGTGTCAGGGCGTGTCGAAGCGTGTCAAGGCGTGTTGAAGCATGTTGGGGTGTGTCGAAGCGTGTTGAGGCGTGTCGAAGCATGTGGAGGCGTGTCAAGGCGTGTCGAGGCGTGTCGAAGCATGTTGGGGTGTGTCGAGGTGTGTCAAGGCGTGTCAAGGCGTGTTGAGGTGTGTCGAAGCGTGTTGAAGCATGTTGGGGCGTGTCGAGGTGTGTTTGGGGCATGTTCGAGGCGTGTCGGGGCGTGTCGAAACGTGTTGAGGTGTGTCGAGGCGTGTCGTAGCATGTTGGGGCGTGTCAAGGCGTGTCGAGGCGTGTTGAGGTGTGTCAAGGTGTGTCGAGGCGTGTTGGGGCGTGTCGAAGCGTGTCGAGGCGTGTCGGGGCGTGTCGGGTACCTGGGGGGGCGCTGGGGGGCGGCTTCCCCTTGGGGGGCAGCCGGGGGGCCGGGGGGGGCGGCGCCACGTTCTCGTAGTCGTCACCGTCACCGTCACCGGCGGTGTCACAGGGGCAGCCTGGGGGGAGGGGCCTGCCGTAGCCCCGCCCCTCCCCCTGACCCCGCCCCCTTAAACCCCACCCCCTCCCCTTAGCCCCCCCCCCCCGGAGCCACCCGCGCCCCAGGTGACGCCCCGGACCCCCGGTGACACCCGTGTCCCCTGCGGTGACACTCCTGTCCCCCCTCGTCCCGCCTGTCACCGGCCTGTCCCTGTCACGTCCCTCTCCCCACCCTGGGGTCACTGTCCCCACCCCGGGGTCACCCTTGTCCTCATCCCCAGCCGGGTGTCCCCATCCCTGTCCCCACCCCAGGGTCACTGTCCCCACCCCGGGGTCACCCTTGTCCCCATCCCCAGCCGGGTGTC
Source organism: Dromaius novaehollandiae (assembly GCF_036370855.1). Taxonomy (NCBI): domain Eukaryota; kingdom Metazoa; phylum Chordata; class Aves; order Casuariiformes; family Dromaiidae; genus Dromaius; species Dromaius novaehollandiae. Next base: position 52,249 of record NC_088127.1, on the reverse strand, counting down.
CCCATCCCTGTCCCCACCCTGGGGTCCATGTCCCCACCTCGAGGTCACTGTCCCCATCCCAAGGTTGGTGTCCCCATCCCTGTCCCCACCCCGGGGTCCCTGTCCCCACCCTGGGGTCACCCTTGTCCCCATCCCCAGGCTGGTGACCCCATCCCTGTCCCCACCCCAGGGTCACCGTCCCTGTCCCCAGCCTGGTGTCCCTGTTCCCATCCTGGGGTCCCTGTCCCCACCCCGGGGTCACTGTCCCCACCCCCACACCAGTGTCCCTGTCACTGTCCCCACCCCAGCATCTCTGTCTCCACCTCGGGGTCACTGTCCCCATCGTCACCCCAGGGTCCCTGTCCCACGTCCAGGACCCCACCCTGAGGTCCCTGTCCCCACCCCGGGGTCCCCATCCCACGTCCTCGTCCCCATCCCAGGCTCCCTGTCCCCTTTCCGGGGACCCTGTCCCTGTCCTGGTGTCCCCATCCCATGTCCTTGTCCCCACCCCGGTGTCCCCATCCCAGGTCCTCATCCCCACCCCAAGGTCCCTGTCCCTGTCCCCATCCTCGTGTCCCCATCCCACGTCCTTGTCCCCTCCCTGGGGTCCCTGTCCCCATCCCGGTGTCCCCATCCCACGTCCTTGTCACCTTCCTGGGGTCCCTGTCCCCACCGCGAGGTCTCTGTCCCCATCCCACAACCTCGTCCCCACCCCGGGGTCCCTGTCCCTGTCCTGGTGTCCCCATCCCAAGTCCTTGTCCCCTCCCTGGGGTCCCTGTCCCCATCCTGGGGTCCCCATCCCACATCCTCGTCCCCACCCCGGGGTCCCTGTCACCACCCCAGGGTCCCTGTCACCACCCCAAGGTCCCTGTCCCCACCCCGGGGTCCCCGTCACCACCCTGAGGTCCCGGTCCCTGTCCCCAGCCCTGTCCCCACCCCAAGGTCCCTGTCACCACCCCGAGGTCCCGGTCCCTGTCCCCAGCCCTGTCCCCACCCCAAGGTCCCCGTCACCACCCCGAGGTCCCGGTCCCCAGCCCCGTCCCCACCCCGGGGTCCCTGTCCCCACCCCGGGGTCCCTGTCACCACCCCAGGGTCCCCGTCACCACCCCAAGGTCCCTGTCCCCACCCCGGGGTCCCCGTCACCACCCTGAGGTCCCGGTCCCTGTCCCCAGCCCTGTCCCCACCCCAAGGTCCCCGTCACCACCCCGAGGTCCCGGTCCCCAGCCCCGTCCCCACCCCGGGGTCCCTGTCCCCACCCCGGGGTCCCTGTCACCACCTCGGGGTCCCCGTCCCCACCCTGAGGTCCCGGTCCCTGTCCCCAGCCACGTCACCACCCCAAGGTCCCCGTCACCACGCCGAGGTCCCGGTCCCCAGCCCCGTCCCCACCCCAGGGTCCCTGTCCCCACCCCGGGGTCCCCGTCCCCACCTCGGGGACAGGCCGGCCGGCTCCCGCGGAGGCCCTGCTCCATGGCTGCCACGCGGCTGCCAGCCCCGGCGCGGTCACGGGCCACCGCGGCCCTGTCACGGGCCACCGCAACCCCGTCACCGCGGCCCCCGCTCCCAACACCTCGTCCCCAGGAGGAACCGAAACTGTCCCCAGCACGGGGGGGGGGGGTGACACAGCTGTCCCCAATGTCCCCACGGGTCCCAAACAGCTCAAAACAGCCCAGGGCCCCGTCATCTCGATGTCCCCCACGGGTCCCTGCTGTCCCCAAAGCTCCCTGGAGGTCCCCCAAAGGTCCCCAATGTTCTTGATGGTCCCCAAATATCTCCAGTGGTCTCTACGTGTTCCCAGTGTCCCCAAATGTTTCTGCGGGTCCCCAAGTGTCCTTGAGGGTCCCTGACATCCCTGAGGGTCTCCAATGTCTCTGGTGGTCCCCAAAGGTCCCTGATGACCCCGATATCCCTGAAGGTCCCTGATGGTCCCCAACATCCTCCCTGGTCCCCAAAGGTCCCCAAAGGTCCCTGATGACCCCTGATATCCCTGAAGGTCCCTGATGGTCCCCAACGTCTTCCATGGTCCCCAAAGGTCCCCAAAGGTCCCTGATGGTCCCCAACATCTTCCATGGTCCCCAAAGGTCCCCAAAGGTCCCTGATGGCCCCTGATATCCCTGAGGGGCCCTGATGGTCCCCAACATCCTCCATGGTCCCCAAAGGTCCCCAAAGGTCCCTGATGGCCCCTGATATCCCTGAAGGTCCCTGATGGTCCCCAACATCCTCAGTGGTCCCCAAAGGTCCCTGATGGCCCCTGATATCCCTGAAGGTCCCTGATGGTCCCCAACATCCTCAGTGGTCCCCAAAGGTCCCTGATGGCCCCTGACATCCCTGAAGGTCCCTGACGGTCCCCAACATCCTCCCTGGTCCCCAAAGGTCCCTGATGGCCCTTGACATCCCCGATTGTCCCCAACATCCTCCATGGTCCCCACACATCCCCAAAGGTCCCTGACATCCCAGAAGTTCCCCCAATGTCCCCAAATGTCCTCGGTGGCCCATGACAGCCCTGAGGATCCTCAGTGTCCCCAAATGTCCCCAACATCTCCAAAGGTCCCTGACATCCCCAATGGTCCCCAAAAGTCCCCAAAGGTCCCTGACATCCCTGAGGGTCCCCAAAGGTCCCCAATGTCCCCGTGAAGGTCTCTGGGGTCACCGTGCCAGTGCGGGACGTCACTGTGGTCAGGGACACGGGGGAGGGGCCATGCCCCGCCCAGGGCACCCATGGGTGACGCCCTGCCCCGGCAGGAAGGGGGGGGGAACGCGCTCGGGCGCAGCAGCACCCGCTCCCACACCGTAGCCGGGGAGGCCCCAGGGGGCCTGCGCCCCCCCCCAAAATCCCCCCCCGTGTCCCCAGCTGTCCCCACTGTGTCCCCAACTGTCCCCAAATATCACCTATGTCCCCAAATACCCCCCGTGCCCCCCAAATATCCCCTCTGTGTCCCCCAAATGTCCCCCCGCGCCACCCCAGATCCCCCCCACGCCCCCAATCTGCCCCCTGCACCCCCAAATACCCCCTCGGGTCCCCCCCAATTGCCCCCTGAAGCCCCAGCCCCCCCCCTCGGGTCCCCCCCACGCCCCCAAACTGCCCCCTGCACCCTCAGACCCCCCCATGTCCCCAACTGTCCCCCCTGTGTCCCCAACTGTCCCCAAATATCACCTATGTCCCCAAATACCCCCCGTGACCCCCAAAATAGCCCCTCTCTGTCCCCAAATATCCCCCTGCGCCCCCCCAGACCCCCCCTCGGGTCCCCCCCGCACCCCCAAACTGCCCCCTGCCCCCTCAGACCCCCCCCATGTCCCCAACTGTCCCCCCTGTGTCCCCAACTGTCCCCAAATATCACCTATGTCCCCAAATACCCCCCGTGACCCCCAAAATATCCCCTCTCTGTCCCCAAATGTCCCCCTGCGCCCCCCCAGACCCCCCCTCGGGTCCCTCCCGCGCCCCCAAACTGCCCCCTGCCCCCTCAGACCCCCCGCATGTCCCCAACTGTCCCCCCTGTGTCCCCAACTGTCCCCAAATATCACCTATGTCCCCAAATACCCCCCGTGCCCCCCAAATATCCCCTCTCTGTCCCCAAATGTCCCCCTGCGCCCCCCCAGACCCCCCCTCGGGTCCCCCCCGCGCCCCCAAACTGCCCCCCGCACCCCCAGACCCCCCCTCGGGTCCCCCCCGCGCCCCCAAACTGCCCCCTGCGCCCCCAAATACCCCCTCGGGTCCCCCCAAACTGCCCCCCCGCACCTCGGATCCCCCCCCCGCTCCCCTCCTTTGCCCCAAATCCCCCCTTTTCCCCCCTAAATCCCCCCCCCGCCGTCCCCTCCCTTCCCCTCCCCCCCGCTAGGCGGCGCGGGCGGCGGCGGCGGCGGCCGGAAGCGGTGTGGACGCTCTAGGCGGGGCGCTCGCTGCCCGGCGCGTTTCTACTTCCGGCTCGGGGGGTGGGAGGCGGCCGGAAGTGGTGTGGACGCTCTAGGCGGGGCGCTCGCTGCCCGGCGCGTTTCCACTTCCGGCTCGGGGGGGCGGCGGCCGGAAGCGGTGTGGACGCTCTAGGCGGGGCGCTCGCTGCCCGGCGCGTTTCCGGCGGCTCCGGTTCCGGTTCCGGTTGCGGCGGCGGCGATGGGCGCGCACCTGGCGCGGCGCTACCTGGGCGGCGAGGAGGAGCCGGACCCTCTGCGCATGCCCAGCTTCCCCCCGACCCTGGGGCTGCCGCAGCGCCGCCCGCGCGGTCAGTGCCCGCCGCGAGGGGGGCGGGGCCTGCGGAGGGGGGCGGGGCTTGCGGAGGGGGGCGGGGCCTGCGCGTGACCCCTGACCCCCGGCGCGGCCCTGCGGGGTCACCCGTGATGGCCCCAACGGGTGTCACCTGCCGTGACCCCGGCCTTGACCCGTGTCCCTGTCCCCGTGTGTCACCTGCCCTGTCCCCCTCCTTGTCCCCTGTGATGTCCCCAACGGGTGTCATCTGCCGTGACCCCGGCCTTGACCCGTGTCCTCGTGTCCTGTCCCCGAGTGTCACCTGCGGTGTCCCCAGCGGGTGTCACCTGCTCTGTCCCCGTCCTTGACCCGCGTCCTTGTGTCCTGTCCCTGCACGTGTCACCTGCCCTGTCCCTGTCCTTGACTCGTGTCCTCGGGCCCTGTCACCTGTGATGTCCCCAACATGTCCCCTGTAGTGACCCTGTCCTTGACCCGCGTCCTTGTGTCCTGTCCCTGCACGTGTCACCTGCCCTGTCCCTGTCCTTGACTCGTGTCCTCGGGCCCTGTCACCTGTGATGTCCCCAACATGTCCCCTGTAGTGACCCTGTCCTTGACCCGTGTCCTCGTGTCCTGTCCCCGTGTGTCACCTGACCTGTCCCCGTCCTTGACCCGTGTCCTCGGGCCCTGTCATCTCTGATGTCCCCAACGTGTCACCTGTAGTGACCCTGTCCTTGACCCGTGTCCTTGTGTCCTGACCCTGCACGTGTCACCTGCCCTGTCCCTGTCCTTGACCCGCGTCCTTGTGTCCTGTCCCCGTGTGTCACCTGCCCTGTCCCCGTCCTTGACCCGTGTACTCGGGCCCTGTCACCTCTGATGTCCCCAACGTGTCACCTGTAGTGACCCTGTCCTTGACCCGTGTCCTCCTGTCCTGTCCCCACACATGTCCCCTGTTGTGTCCTCTGCCGTGTCCCTGTCCCCGTCCTTGACCCGTGTCCTCAGGCCGTGTCCCCGCGTGTCACCTGTGGTGGCCCCGTGTTCCCTGCCGAGTCTCTGTCCTCGTCCTTGACCTGTGTCTTCCTGTCCGGTCCCCCTCTTTGTCACCTGTGATGTCCCCAATGTGTCTCTTGTCCTGTCCCCGTCTTTGAACCGTGTCCTCGTGCCCTGTCCCTGTACATGTCCCCTACTGTGGCCTCGTGTCCCTGTCCCCGTCTTTGACTCATGTCACGTCCTGTCCTTGCGTGTGTCACCTGTGATGTCCCCAATGTGTGTCACCTGCCATGTCCCCATCCTTGACCCGTGTGCTCGTGTCCTGTCCCTGCATGCGTCCCCTGTTGTGGCCCTATGTCTTCTGTTGTGTCCCTGTCCCCGTCCTTGACCCATGTCCTCGGGCCCTGTCCCCCTGCTTGTCTCCTGTGATGTCCCCAACATGTGTCCCCTGCCCTGTCCCCGTCCTTGACCCGTGTCCTCGTGCCCCGTCCCAGCGTGTGTCCTGTCACCTCCCCGCACGTGTCCCCTGTCGTGTCCTTGTCCCCATCTTGATACGTGTCTTTGTGCCCTGTCCCCATGTGTGTCCCCATGTCCCCACTCATCCCCATGTCTGTGCGTCTCCTGCATGTCCCTGTGTCCCCACGTGTCCCCACACACCCCCATGTGTCCCTGCATCCCCGTGTCCCCTGCGTGTCCCCCCCCGTGTCCCCATGGGGGGGACCCTGATGGCTCTGGTGGCGGTGACAGAGATGGTGGCCTTGGCGGAGCAGCTGGTCCCCACATCCCCCACATCCCTGCGTCCCCGTGTCCCCCCATGTCCCCACATCCCCGTGTCCCCCGCGTCCCCGTGTCCCCCACGTCCCCACGTCCCCATGGGGTGACACTGACGGCTCTGGTGGCGGTGACAGAGATGGTGGCCTCGGCGGAGCAGCTGGCAGCCGCCTGGGTCCCCACATCCCCCACGTCCCTGCGTCCCCGTGTCCCCCCATGTCCCCACATCCTCGTGTCCCCCACGTCCCCACGTCCCCATGGGGTGACACTGATGTCTCTGGTGGCGGTGACAGAGATGGTGGCCTCGGCGGAGCAGCTGGTGCCCACATTGCCCACATCCCTGCGTCCCCGTGTCCCCCCATGTCCCTGTGTCCCCATGTCCCCCGCGTCCCCACGTCCCCGTGGGGTGACACTGACAGCTCTGGTGGCGGTGACAGAGATGGTGGCCTCGGCGGAGCAGCTGGCGGCCGCCCGGGTGCCCATGTCCCCCGCGTCCCTGCGTCCCCGTGTCCCCCCATGTCCCCCACATCCCTGTGTCTCCCGTGTCCCCGTGGGGTGACACTGATGTCTCTGGTGGCGGTGACAGAGATGGTGGCCTCGGCGGAGCAGCTGGCGGCGGCCTGGGTGCCCACATCCCCCACGTCCCTGCGTCCCCGTGTCCCCCCATGTCCCCACATCCCCGTGTCCCCTGCGTCCCCACGTCCCCATGGGGTGACACTGATGTCTCTGGTGGCGGTGACAGAGATGGTGGCCTCGGCGGAGCAGCTGGCCGCCGCCCGGGTCCCCACATCCCCCGCGTCCCTGCGTCCCCGTGTCCCCCCATGTCCCCACATCCCCACGTCCCTGTGTCCCCCGCATCCCCGTGGGGTGACAGAGATGTCTGTGGTGGCGGTGACAGAGATGGTGGCCTCGGCGGAGCAGCTGGCGGCGGCGCGGGTGCCACTGGAGCAGCGGGACTTCTGCGGCCACCGGCTGCTGGAGCTGCTGCGGTGCCAGCGCGACGCCTTCCCCCGGGTGCCCCGCTGCCACCCCCAGCGGCACGCCTGGCAGGCCTGCCAGCACCACGAGTAGGGGACGCGGGGGGACGCGGGGGGACACGGGGACACAGGCGCTGGGATGGGGCACGGGGGACAGGGACACGGGGAGGGGAACATGGGGGACACGGGGGATGTGGGGGACACAGGGATGCGGGGGGACACGGGGCACGGGGACAGGGACACGGGTGCTGGGATGGGGGCACAGGGGACAGGGACAAGGGGAGGGGGACACGGGACACGGGGGGCACAGGGGACACGGGACACAGGGACGGGGACACGGGTGCTGGGATGGGGGCAGGGGGGACAGGGACACGGGGAGGGGGACATAGGGACATGGGACATGGGGACATGGAGGGGACAGGGGGACACGGGACATGGGTGCTGGGATGGGGGCACAGAGGACAGGGACATGGGGAGGGGGACACAGGGGACAGGGACACGGGGAGGGGGACGCAGGGGACACAGGGGGCACGGGGACACGGGGATGGGGACATGGGGGCTGCGATGGGGGCACGGGGGACAGGGACACGGGGAGGGGGACACGGGGGACACGGGGGATGTGGGGGGACACGGGGACACAGGGAGCACAGGGGACACAGGGGATGCGGGGGCCGCGGGGGACATGGGGGCACGGGGGATGTGGGGGACACGGGGACGTGGGGGGACACGGGGACACAGGTGCTGGGATGGGGCACGGGGGACAGGGACACGGGGAGGGGGACACGGGGGACGCGGGGGGACATGGGGACATGGGTGCTGGGATGGGGCATGGGGGACAGGGACACGGGGAGGGGGACACAGGGGACATGGGATGTGGGGGGACATGGGGACATGGGGGGACACGGGGACGTGGGGGGACACAGGGACATGGGTGCTGGGATGGGGGCACAGGGGACAGGGACACGGGGAGGGGGACACAGGGGACACGGGGGGACACGGGGACATGGGGGGACAGGGGGACACGGGGACACGGGTGCTGCAATGGGGGCACGGGGGACAGGGACACGGGCAGGGGGGCAGGGACACAGGGATGGGGACACGGGGATGGGGACACGGGGAGGGGGACACAAGCATGGGGACAGGGCACAGGGATGGGGACAGGGTTGGGGACAAGGGGGGGGACCCAGGGGGGACAGGGACACCGCAGTGACCCTGGGGGGGTCCCCGTCCCCAGCCCTGTCCCCAGAGTGTCACCTGGGTGTCCCCCGTGGTGTCCCCTGCGGTGTCCCTGGGGGCTCCCAAACCCTGCGGCGTCCCTGTCCCCTGGGGTCCCCGTCCCCATGGTGTCCCCGTGGTGTCCCCATCCCTGTGGCATGCCTTGGGGGCTCCCTGACCACACAGTGTCCTTGTCCCCACGGTGTCCCCATCCCCGTGGTGTCCCTGGGGGCTCCCTGACCCCACGGCGTCCCTGTCCCCTGGGGTCCCTGTTCCCGTGGCGTCCCTGTCCCCACGGTGTCCCCATCCCTGTGACATCCCTTGGGAGCTCCTCCCTGACCCCGCAGCGTCCCTGTCCCCTGAGGTCCCCATCCCCATGGTGTCCCCATCCCCCTGGTGTCCCTTGAGGGCTCCCTGACCACACAGTGTCCTTGTCCCCACGGTGTCCCCCATCCCCATGGTGTCCCTGGGGGCTCCCCAACCCCACGGTGTCCCTGTCCCCTGGGGTCCCCATCCCCACGGTGTCCCCATCCCCCTGGTGTCCCTTCAGGGCTCCCCATCCCCCCGGTGTCCTTGTCCCCACAGTGTCCCCCATCCTCACGGTGTCCCTTGAGGGCTCCCTGACCACACAGTGTCCTTGTCCCCACGGTGTCCCTGTCCCCACGGTGTCCCCATCCCTGTGACATCCCTTGGGAGCTCCTCCCTGACCCCGCAGCGTCCCTGTCCCCTGAGGTCCCCGTCCCCATGGTGTCCCTGTCCCCACGGTGTCCCCGTCCCCCTGGTGTCCCTTGAGGGCTCCCTGACCACACAGTGTCCTTGTCCCCACGGTGTCCCCCATCCCCATGGTGTCCCTGGGGGCTCCCCAACCCCACGGTGTCCCTGTCCCCTGGGGTCCCCATCCCCACGGTGTCCCCATCCCCCTGGTGTCCCTTCAGGGCTCCCCATCCCCCCGGTGTCCTTGTCCCCACAGTGTCCCCCATCCCCACGGTGTCCCTCAAGGGCTCCCCAAACCCACGGTGTCCCTGTCCCCACGCTGTCCCCATCCCTGTGACATCCCTTGGGAGCTCCTCCCTGACCCCGCAGTGTCCCTGTCCCCTGAGGTCCCCGTCCCCGTGGTGTCCCTGTCCCCACGGTGTCCCCGTCTCCCTGATGTCCCTTGAGGGCTCCCTGACCACACAGTGTCCCCCGTCCCCACGGTGTCCCTGTCCCCACGATGTCCCCATCCCTGTGACATCCCTTGGGAGCTCCTCCCTGACCCCGCAGCGTCCCTGTCCCCCTGGTGTCCCTTGAGGGCTCCCTGACCACACAGTGTCCTTGTCCCCACGGTGTCCCCCATCCCCATGGTGTCCCTGGGGGCTCCCCAACCCCACGGTGTCCCTGTCCCCTGGGGTCCCCATCCCCACGGTGTCCCCATCCCCCTGGTGTCCCTTCAGGGCTCCCCATCCCCCCGGTGTCCTTGTCCCCACAGTGTCCCCCATCCCCACGGTGTCCCTCAAGGGCTCCCCAAACCCACGGTGTCCCTGTCCCCACGCTGTCCCCATCCCTGTGACATCCCTTGGGAGCTCCTCCCTGACCCCGCAGTGTCCCTGTCCCCTGAGGTCCCCGTCCCCGTGGTGTCCCTGTCCCCACGGTGTCCCCGTCTCCCTGATGTCCCTTGAGGGCTCCCTGACCACACAGTGTCCCCCGTCCCCACGGTGTCCCTGTCCCCACGATGTCCCCATCCCTGTGACATCCCTTGGGAGCTCCTCCCTGACCCCGCAGCGTCCCTGTCCCCCTGGTGTCCCTTGAGGGCTCCCTGACCACACAGTGTGCTTGTCCCCATGGTGTCCCCCATCCCCACGGTGTCCCTGTCCCCACGGTGTCCCCATCCCTGTGACATCCCTTGGGAGCTCCTCCCTTACCCCGCAGCGTCCCTGTCCCCTGGGGTCCCCGTCCCCGTGGTGTCCCTGTCCCCACGATGTCCCCATCCCTGTGACATCCCTTGGGAGCTCCTCCCTGACCCCGCAGCATCCCTGTCCCCTGGGGTCCCCGTCCCCGGGGGCGTCCCGGCGGTGTCCCCGGGGTGTCCCCAGCGGTGTCCCCGGGCGTGTCCCCGCGGTGGCCGACGGTGACGCCGCTGTCCCCAGCTACGTGATGCGCATGAAGGAGTTCGAGCGGGAGCGGCGGCTGCTGCAGCGGCGCAAGCGGCTCCTGGAGCGTCAGGCGGCCGCCGAGTGACGGGGACGCGGGGACCTCGGGGACACCGGCGCCCAATAAACGCCGAGACCTGCCGCTGCGTCCCCGTGTCACTGCCTCGGGCTCGGGGACACCGGGGACACGGCCTGTCCCCCCCGCCCCCCCCCGGGGTGGCTGTGACCCCCAACACGGCCGTGTCCCTGCTTGGGGACACTGGGGACAGTGGCCTGTCCCCCCTCCTTGGGTGGCTGTGACCCCCAACACAGCCCTGTCCCTACTCAGGGACACCAGGGACGGTGGCCTGTCCCCCCTCCTTGGGTGGCTGTGACCCCTGACACGGCCCTGTCCCTGCTTGGGGACACTGGGGACAGTGGCCTGTCCCCCCTCCTTGGGTGGCTGTGACCCCCGACACAGCCCTGTCCCTGCTTGGGGACACTGGGGACAGTGGCCTGTCCCCTCCGGGGTGGCCGTGACCTCCGACACAACCCTGTCCCTGCTCGGGGACACAGGACGGTGGCCTGTCCCCCCCCCCCCCCCGGGGTGGCTGTGACCCCCTGATGCAACCCTATCCCTGCTTGGGGACACGCGACAGTGGCCTGTCCCCCCCCGGGTGGCTCTGACCCCAAACTGTGTCCCCAGGGACCTTGGGACAGTGACAGGCCACCCCTGGGTGACATTCATTCCTGGGGACTGTGACCCAGTGACAGGTCACGCATGGGCCACGCGCGGGTGACACTATCTGCTCCCAGGCCTCTGGGGACAGTGACAGGCTACACGCGGGTGACATGGTTTATTCTTGGGGACCGTGGCCCCCCGATGACAGGTCACATGCGGGTGACACAGTTCATTCCCGGGGACGGTGACAGCGCGCGCGGGTGACACGGCTTGTTCCTGGGGACCGCAGCCCGGTGACCAACCCCTTGGTCCCCATGGTGTCCCCATCCCTGTGGCTCGGGGACACGGGGGCTGGCACAAGGTAGGGTCAGTGTCCCCTAAGTGTCCCCATGTCCCCGAGCTGGGAGGGGACAATGCCCCGGGGCAGGATGGTGTCCTGTGTCCCCACGGTGTCCCCGCGGCTCAGAGCAGGATGGGGACGATGGGCCATGGTGGCACAGGTCACCGTGTCCCCATGTGTCCCCGTGCCTCAGAGCAGGATGGGGACGATGGGCCATGGTGGCACAAGTCACCGTGTCCCCATGTGTCCCCATGGTGTCCCCATGGCTCAGAGCAGGATGGGGACGATGGGATGGGGGGGGCAACAGGTCCCCATGGAGTCCCCATGTCCCCACATGTCCCCAGGCAAGACAGGGACGATGGGCTGGGGCAGGCTGGCAGGGCCGGGTCCCCGTGGTGTCCCCGCGTGTCCCCATGGCTCAGAGCAGGAAAGGGATGATGGGACGGGGGGCAACAGGTCCCCACGGGGTCCCCGTGTCCCCACAGTGTCCCCACATGTCCCCGTGTCCCCAAGGAAGACGAGGACGATGGGCTGGGGCAGCCATGTCCCCACGGTGTTCCCACGTCCCCGCGTCCCCAAGGAAGACGAGGACGATGGGCTGGGGCAGCCATGTCCCCACGGTGTCCCCACATGTCCCCGTGTCCCCAAGGAAGACGAGGACGATGGGCTGGGACAGCCATGTCCCCACGGTGTCCCCACATGTCCCCGTGTCCCCAAGGAAGACGAGGACGATGGGCTGGGACAGCCATGTCCCCACGGTGTCCCCACATGTCCCCGTGTCCCCAAGGAAAACGAGGACGATGGGCAGGGCTGGCTGAGTCCCCACAGTGTCCCCACATGTCCCCGTGTCCCCAAGGAAGACGAGGACGATGGGCTGGGACAGCCATGTCCCCACGGTGTCCCCACATGTCCCCGTGTCCCCAAGGAAAACGAGGACGATGGGCTGGGACAGCCGGATCCCCGCGGGGCTCAGAGCAGGACGGGGCCGCCGGGCGAGCGCCGTGGTGGCAGTGACCGGGTCCCCACGTCCCCGAGCAGCCGGTGGCCGCCGGGGCGGGGTGGCCCTGTCCCCGCGGTGTCCCCGGGGCTCAGAGGAGGAAGGGGACGATGGGCGAGCGCAGCGGCGGGTAGTCGCGGAACTCCCGGAGGTAGCTGCGGTGCTTGCCCTTGGCCCAGATGGTCATCTGCACGAAGCCCACCAGCGAGAAGAGGGCCACTGCCGGTGGCCCGGTGTCAGGGCCACCCAAGGGTGCCATGCCGGGGGGGGGGTATGGTCCTGGGAGGCACCCGGGTGGGATGAGGACAGCCCAGGGTGGGACACGGCGCTGGGAGGCACCCGGGTGGGACATGGCACTGGGAGGCACCCGGGTGGGACAAGGACAGCCCAGGGTGGGACAAGGACACCCCAGGGTGGCACTTGGAGAGGGACACCCCGGGCTGGGACCTGGGCACCCCAGGGTGGCACTCGGAGAGGGACACGCCAGGGTGGGACATGGGCACCATGGCATGGGGACACCCTGGGATGGGACATGGGCACCCCAGGGTGGGACATGGGCACCCCAGGGTGGGACACGGCACTGGGAGGCACCCAGGTGGGACAAGGACAGCCCAGGGTGGGACAAGGACACCCCAGGGTGGCACTTGGAGAGGGCCACCCCAGGGTGGGACTTGGGCACCCCAGGGTGGGACACGGCATGGGACACCCCAGGGTGGGACATGGAGACCCCAGGGTGGCACTCGGAGAGGGACACCCCGGGGGGGACACAGGCACCATGGCGTGGGGACACCCTGGGATGGGACATGGGCACCCCAGGGTGGGACACGGCGCTGGGAAACCCCCCGGGTGGGACAGAGACACCCCAGGGTGGAACGTGGACACCCCAGGGTGGCACCCGGAGAGGGACACCCCAGGGTGGGACACAGGGGCACCATGGCATGGGGACACCCCGGGATGGGACATGGGCACCCCAGGGTGGGACATGGGCATCCCAGGGTGGGACGTGGCGACCCCAGGGTGGCACTTGGAGAGGGACACCCCGGGGTGGGACACAGGGGCACCATGGCGTGGGGACACCCTGGGATGGGACATGGGCACCCCAGGGTGGGTCACAGCATGGGGACACCCCAGGATGGGACATGGACACCCCAGGGTGGCACATGGGCACCCCAGGGTGGCACCCAGAGAGGGACACGCCAGGGTGGGACATGGGCTCCATGGCATGGGGACACCCCGGGATGGGACATGGGCACCCCAGGGTGGGACACAGGGGCACCCCAGGGTGGGTCATGGCGCAGGGACACCCCTGGGTGGGACATGGGCACCCCAGGGTGGGACACAGGGGCACCCCAGGGTGGGACCTGGCAGAGGGACACCCCAGGGTGGGACATGGGCACCTGGGGTGGGTCATAGCATGGGGACACCCCAGGGTGGGACATGGGCACCCCAGGGTGGGACAGGGACACCCCCGGGTGGGACAAGGACACCCCAGGGGGCACAGGAGCACCCAGCCCCACGGCCGGGGGGGGCACCAGCACCCCGGGGTGCCCCGGCAGGGGGCTGGCGTCATCGAGGGTGCCAGCCCGGCCCTGACCCCAGGGTGGCCCCCCCCCGGCTTTGGGTGCCCCCCACCCCGTTCCCAGGCCCCCCCCGATTTGGGTGCCCCCCACCCTTTCCCCAGGACCCCCCGGCTTTGGGTGCCCCCACCCCATCCCCAGGACCCCCTAGATTTGGGTGCCCCCCCACCCCATCCCCAGGACCCCATAGATTTGGGTGCCCCCCACCCTGTCCCCAGGACCCCCCCAAATGCGGGTGCCCCCCACCCCGTCCCCAGGACCCCCCAGGTTTGGGTGCCCCCCACCCCATCCCCAGGACCCCCCCAGGGCCCCCACTCACCGGGCAGACACTGCGTCATGATGGTGAAGCCGATCCAGGACCCCACCTGGACGGGGGGGCAGCACCCATTAGTGGGGGGGCAGCACCCATTATGGGGGGGGCAGCACCCATTATGGGGGTTCAGGACCAGCTACAGGGTGGCAGCACCCATTATGGGGGGGCAGCACCCATTATGGGGGTTCAGGACCAGTTACAGGGTGGCAGCACCCATTACGGGGGGGGCACCACCCATTAAGGGGGAGGCAGCACCCATCATGGGGGTCCAGGACCAGTTACAGGGTGGCAGCATCCACTATGGGGGGGGCAGCACCCATTGGGGGGGGGGGTTCAGGACCAGTTACAGGGTGGCAACACCCATAATGGGAGGGGGAGCACCCATTATGGGGGGGCAGCACCCATGGGTGGGGGCAGCACCCATCACAAGGGTCCAGGACCAGTTACAGGGTGGCAGCACCCATTACAGGGGGGGGCAGCAGCCATTAAGGGGGGGGCAGCACCCATCACGGGGGTTCAGGACCAGTAACAGGGTGGCAGCACCCATTATTGGAGAGGGAACACCCATTATTGGAGAGGGAACACCCATTATGGGGGGGGGCAGCACCCATGGGTGGGGGCAGCACCCATTGGGGGGGTCCAGGACCAGTTACAGGGCGCCAGTGCCCAACAACCGGGGGCAGCACCCGTCGGGGGCCGGCAGCACCCACGGGGGGGGAGCAGCCGCCACGGCGGGGGGGGCAGCACCCATGGGTGGGGGGGCAGCACCCATGGGTGGGGGGCACCCACCTCGTAGGTGTAGTTGGGGCAGGAGACGAGCAGGAAGAGCCAGGTGAAGGGGTTGCGGGTCGGGTAGGGGATCTTGCGGGTCTTGGAGCCTGCGGCACAGCCGGCCTCGCGCCCGCCCCGGCACCCATGGGTGCCCCCCGACGGCGCCCGCCCGTGGGGGCAACTGGCCCCGGCACCCATGGGTGCCCCCCGACGGCACCCGCCCGTGGGGACACCCGCAACCGGCTCCGGCACCCATGGGTGCCCCCGACGGCACCCGCCCGTGGGGACACCCGCTACCAGCCCCGGCACCCATGGGTGCCCCCTGACGGCGCCCGCCCGTAGGGGCACCCAAAACTGGCACCCACCCGCGGGGGCACCCAAAACCAGCACCCACATGTGGGGGCACCCAAAACCAGCACCCACCCATGGTAGCACCCAAAACCAGCACCCACCCGTGGGGGCACCCAAAACCAGCACCCACGTATGGGGGCACCCAGCACTGGCACCCACATGCTGCTACACGCAGGGGCACCCACAACTGGCACCCACAACTGGCACCCACCCGTGTGTGCACCCAAAACCAGCACCCACATGTGGGGGCACCCAAAACTGGCACCCACCCATGGTAGCACCCAAAACTGGCACCCACATGCTCCTACACGCGGGGGCACCCAAAACCAGCACCCACATATGGGGGCACCCAAAACCGACACCCACCCGCGGGGCCACCCAAAACCAGCACCCACTTGCTCCTGCCCGTGGGGGCACCCAAAACTGGCACCCACCTGCGTGTGCCCCCCCGCGGGCCCAGCCCCACCCCACACGTGGGTGCCACGTGGGTGTCACACGGGTGTCACGCGGGTGCCACTCACCGGCGGGGCGCAGGTTGCGCAGGGCCACGTGGATGGAGAAGTTCCCCAGCTGGCAGAACTGGGGGGGCACCCACGGGAGCCCTGAGCCCCGGGGGGGGCACCCGGCCCCGGCACACCCCCCCCGGCACCCACCTGTGCCCCCTGGCACCCCCCAGCACCCACCTGCCCCCCAGCACCCATTGGCACTCCAAGGCACCCAGCTGCCCCCCCCCCCAGCACCCACCTGCCCCTCCGGCCCCCCCCAGCACCCACCTGCTCCCCCAGCCCCTCCCAGCACCCACCTGCCCCCACCAGCACCCAGTTGCCCCTCCGGCCCCCCCCAGCACCCACCTGCCCCCCCCAGCACCCATCTGCACCCCTGGTACCCCCCAGCACCCACCTGCCTGCCCCAGCACCCACCTGCCCCTCCAGCCCCCCCAGCACCCACCTGCCCCCCCAGCACCCATCTGCCCCCCCAGCACCCATCTGCACCCCTGCTACCCCGCAGCACCCACCTGTGCCCCCCCAGCACCCACCTCCCCACCCCAGCACCCCCCCAGCACCCACTTGCCCCTCAGCACCCTCAGCCCCCCCCATGGCACCCAGCTGCCCCCCCCCGACAACCCCCAGCACCCACCTGCCCCCCAGCACCCATCGGCACCCCCGGCTGCCCCCCCAGCACCCAGCTGCCCCCCCCAGCACCCACTGGCACCCCAAGTTGCCCCCCAGCACCCATCAGCACCCCTGGCTGCCCCCCCCAGCACCCAGCTGCCCCCCCAGCACCCTCCCAGCACCCACCTGCACCCAGGCACCCAGCTGCCCCCCCAGCACCTCAAAGCACCCACTTCCCCCCCCCAGCACCCACTTGCCCCTCAGCACCCTCAGCCCCCCATGGCACCCCCCGGCCCCCCCAGCACCCCCCTGGCACCCACGTCGTCCCCGCGGCACCCTGACCCCGGCACCCACCAGGAAGACGCCGAGCGCCAGCTTCACCTGCTCCTCGCCGTAGGCTGGGGGAGACGGGGGTCAGCGGCCCCCCCCGTGTCCCCAGGGCCACCAGGGAGGGGACACGGGGACGCGGGGACCCTCAGCGGGTACAGCGGGGGGTGAGGGGGACACGGGGACATGGGGACATGGGGACAGGGGACACTCACCGGGTGGCGTGTACAGCGGGTGGTTGATGTAGTAGGCGCCGTGGGGACATGGGGACAGGGGACAGGGGACAGGGGACACTCACCGGGTGGCGTGTACAGCGGGTGGTTGATGTAGTAGGTGCCGTGGGGACATGGGGACATGGGGACAGGGGACAGGGGACAGGGGACACTCACCGGGTGGCGTGTACAGCGGGTGGTTGATGTAGTAGGCGCCGTGGGGACATGGGGACAGGGGACAGGGGACAGGGGACACTCACCGGGTGGCGTGTACAGCGGGGGGTTGATGTAGTAGGTGCCGTGGGGACATGGGGACATGGGGACAGGGGACAGGGGACAGGGGACACTCACCGGGTGGCGTGTACAGCGGGTGGTTGATGTAGTAGGCGCCGTGGGGACATGGGGACATGGGGACAGGGGACAGGGGACACTCACCGGGTGGCGTGTACAGCGGGTGGTTGATGTAGTAGGTGCCGTGGGGACATGGGGACATGGGGACAGGGGACAGGGGACACTCACCGGGTGGCGTGTACAGCGGGTGGTTGATGTAGTAGGTGCCGTGGGGACATGGGGACATGGGGACAGGGGACAGGGGACACTCACCGGGTGGCGTGTACAGCGGGTGGTTGATGTAGTAGGTGCCGTGGGGACATGGGGACAGGGGACAGGGGACAGGGGACACTCACCGGGTGGCGTGTACAGCGGGTGGTTGATGTAGTAGGCGCCGTGGGGACATGGGGACATGGGGACAGGGGACATGGGACAGGGGACACTCACCGGGTGGCGTGTACAGCGGGGGGTTGATGTAGTAGGTGCCGTGGGGACATGGGGACATGGGGACAGGGGACAGGGGACACTCACCGGGTGGCGTGTACAGCGGGTGGTTGATGTAGTAGGTGCCGTGGGGACATGGGGACATGGGGACAGGGGACAGGGGACACTCACCGGGTGGCGTGTACAGCGGGTGGTTGATGTAGTAGGTGCCGTGGGGACATGGGGACAGGGGACAGGGGACAGGGGACACTCACCGGGTGGCGTGTACAGCGGGTGGTTGATGTAGTAGGTGCCATGGGGACATGGGGACATGGGGACATGGGGACAGGGGACAGGGGACACTCACCGGGTGGCGTGTACAGCGGGTGGTTGATGTAGTAGGTGCCGTGGAGACATGGGGACATGGGGACATGGGGACAGGGGACAGGGGACAGGGGACACTCACCGGGTGGCGTGTACAGCGGGGGGTTGATGTAGTAGGTGCCGTGGGGACATGGGGACATGGGGACAGGGGACAGGGGACAGGGGACACTCACCGGGTGGCGTGTACAGCGGGTGGTTGATGTAGTAGGCCATCCAGGCGGCGAAGCCCCAGTAGTAGGTGCAGTTCTGGGGACAGAGCGAGGGGTCAGGGACCTGCCGTGGGGACACGGGGGGACACGGGTGGCCGCTGGGGACACGGGGGGGACCTCGAGGACACGGCGGTTGGGGGAGATGGGGGACACAGGTGGGTGCTGGGGGACACGATGGTTGGGGACGCAGGTGGAGATGAGGTGGGTGCTGGTGGACATGGAGGTTGGGGACCCAGGGGACATGGGTGGGCGCTGGGGACATGGGGTGGGTGCTGGGGACACGGGGTGGGTGCTGAGGGACACGATGGTTGGGGACGCAGAGGGACATGAATGGGCGCTGGGGACACGGGGTGGGTGCTGGGGACATGGGGTGGGTGCTGGGGACATGGTGGGTGCTGAGGGACACAATGGTTGGGGATGCAGGGGGACATGAATGGGCGCTGGGGACACGGGGTGGGTGCTGGGGACATGGGGTGGGTGCTGGGGACATGGGGTGGGTGCTGAGGGACACAATGGTTGGGGATGCAGGGGGACATGAATGGGCGCTGGGGACACGGGGTGGGTGCTGGGGACAGGGGTGGGTGCTGGGGGACATGGTGGGTGCTGAGGGACACGATGGTTGGGGACGCAGGGGGACACGGGTGGGCGCTGGGGACACGGGGGGTCCTCGGGGACACGGCAGTTGGGGGACGTGGGGGGACACGGGTGGGTGATGGGGGACACGATGGTTGGGGACGCAGGTGGAGATGAGGTGGGTGCTGGTGGACATGGAGGTTGGGGGACCCAGGGGACATGGGTGGGTGCTGGGGACACGGGGTGGGTGCTGGGGACACGGGTGGGTGCTGGGGACATGGTGGGTGCTGGGGGACACGGGGTGGGTGCTGAGGGACACGAGGGTTGGGGACACAGGGGACATGGGTGGGCACTGGGGACACGGGGTGGGTGCTGGGGACACGATGGTTGGGGACGCAGAGGGACACGGGTGGGCGCTGGGGACACGGGGTGGGTGCTGAGGGACACGATGGTTGGGGACGCAGGGGGACACGGGTGGGCACTGGGGACACGGGGTGGGTGCTGGGGACACGATGGTTGGGGACGCAGAGGGACACGGGTGGGCGCTGGGGACACGTGGTGGGTGCTGGGGGACACGATGGTTGGGGACGCAGGGGGACACGGGTGGGCACTGGGGACACGGGGTGGGTGCTGGGGACACGATGGTTGGGGACGCAGGGGGACATGGGTGGGTGCTGGGGGACACAACAACTGGAGGACACAGCCCAAGGCAGGGGACATGGTGGGGACACGGGAGGGGACGCGGCCCAGGGGAGGTGACATAGGAGGTGACAGGGGAGGTGACACGGGGAGGGGACAGGGCCACCTTGAAGACGTCGCGCAGCGGCACGGGCGCCGTGGCAGAAGCGCGGCAGGGGACGCAGGCAGGACGCGGCCCAGGGGAGGGGACACGGCGGGGACACGGCGGGGACACGGGAGGGGACGCGGCCCAGGGGAGGGGACACGGGGAGGGGACACGGGGAGGGGACAGGGCCACCTTGAAGATGTTGCGCAGCGGCATGGTGCCGTGGGAGAAGCGGTGCACGAAGAGGGTCTCCAGCAGCCGCTTCACGTAGTGGAACGAGTGACACACGCAGGCCAGGCTGGGGACACCGGGGGACGTGAGGGGACAGTCCCCACGGCGGGGACAGTCCCCCCCCCACCCCGGGACCCCCTCCCGGGTCCTCTGCTGCCCCCTCGTCCCCACTGTCCCCCCAGGACCTCCTGTGTCCTCCACTGCTGCCACACCCGGGGGTGCGGGATGTCCCCAACATGTCCCCAGTGATGCGGGACCCACCCAGACTGTCCCCAGGGGTGCGGGACCCCCCCCAATGCCACCAAGGGTGCGGGACCCCCCCCAGACTGTCCCCAGCCATGCGGGACCCCCCCCAATGCCACCAAGGGTGCAGGACCCCCCCCCAGACTGTCCCCAGGGGTGCGGGACCCCCCCCAATGCCACCAAGGGTGCGGGACCCCCCCAAGACTGTCCCCAGCGGTGTGGGACCCCCCCCCAATGCCACCAAGGGTGCGGGACCCCCCCCAGACTGTCCCCAGGGGTGTGGGACCCCCCCAATGCCACCAAGGGTGCGGGACCCCCCCAAGACTGTCCCCAGCGGTGTGGGACCCCCCCAAATGCCACCAAGGGTGCGGGACCCCCCCCAGACTGTCCCCAGGGGTGTGGGACCCCCCCAAATGCCACCAAGGGTGCGGGACCCCCCCCAGACTGTCCCCAGCGGTGTGGGACCCCCCCAAATGCCACCAAGGGTGCGGGACCCCCCCCAGACTGTCCCCAGGGGTGTGGGACCCCCCCCAAATGCCACCAAGGGTGCGGGACGCCCCCCAGACTGTCCCCAGGGGTGCGGGACCCCCCCAAATGCCACCAAGGGTGCGGGACCCCCCCCAGACTGTCCCCAGGGGTGCGGGACCCCCCCAAATGCCACCAAGGGTGCGGGACCCCCCCCAGACTGTCCCCAGGGGTGCGGGACCCCCCCAATGCCACCAAGGGTGCGGGACCCCCCCCAGACTGTCCCCAGGGGTGCGGGACCCCCCCCAATGCCACCAAGGGTGCGGGACCCCCCCCAGACTGTCCCCAGGGGTGCGGGACCCCCCCAATGCCACCAAGGGTGCGGGACCCCCCCCTAAAATGTCCCCCATCTCCAGGGACCCCCAGTGCAGCAGGACCCCCCCCCACTGCAGCCCCCAGCACCCCCCTCTCCCCAGACCCCCCCCAGCGCAGCCCCCCGGGGTGCCAGGACCCCCCCGACGCAGCCCCCCCAAATCCTAGGACCCCCCCGACGTAGCCCCCCAGCTCTTGGACCCCCAATGTAGCCCCCAGCTCCCAGGACCCCCCCTACAGAGCCCCCCCGTCTCCCAGGATCCCCTGATGCAGCCCCCCAGCTCCCAGGACCCCCCCCCGTAGCCCCCCGGCTCCCAGGACCCCCCCGCGCAGCCCCCCGGCTCTTGGAGTCCCCAACGGAGCCCCCAGGTCTCGGGATCCCCCGACGCAGCCCCCCGGCTCCCAGGACCCCCCCACGTAGCCCCCCAGCTCCCAGGACCCCCCCGATGCAGCCCCCCAGCTCTTGGACCCCCCAGTGCAGCCCCCCAGGTCCTGGGCCCCCCCAGGGCAGCCCCCCAGCTCCCAGGACCCCCGACGCAGCCCCCCGGCTCCCAGACCCCCAATGTAGCCCCCCAGCTCCCAGGACCCCCCCGACGCAGCCCCCCAGCTCCCAGGACCCCCCCAGCGCAGCCCCCCAGCTCTTGGACCCCCCAACGGAGCCCCCCAGCTCTTGGACCCCCCAGTGCAGCCCCCCGGCTCCCAGACCCCCAATGTAGCCCCCCAGCTCCCAGGACCCCCCCACGTAGCCCCCCAGCTCCCAGACCCCCAATGTAGCCCCCAGCTCCCAGGACCCCCCAACGGAGCCCCCCCGGCTCCCAGGACCCCCCCAGGGCAGCCCCCCAAGTCCTGACACCCCCAGGGCAGCCCCCCAGGTCCCAGGACCCCCCAGGGCAGCCCCCCAGCTCCCAGGACCCCCCCAACACAGCCCCCCAGCTCCCAGGACCCCCCCACATAGCCCCCCAGCTCCCAGGACCCCCCCAACACAGCCCCCCAGCTCCCAGGACCCCCCAACGGAGCCCCCCGGCTCCCAGGACCCCCCGACACAGCCCCCCAGCTCCCAGGACCCCCCGACGCAGCCCCCCGGCTCCCAGGACCCCCCGACACAGCCCCCCAGCTCCCAGGACCCCCGACACAGCCCCCCGGCTCCCAGGACCCCCCAACGGAGCCCCCCGGCTCCCAGGACACCCCGATGCAGCCCCCCGGCTCTTGGAGTCCCCAACGGAGCCCCCAGCTCCCAGGACCCCCTGACGCAGCCCCCCGGCTCCCAGGACCCCCCAGTGCAGCCCCCCAGCTCCCAGGACCCCCCCACACAGCCCCCCGGCTCCCAGGACCCCCCAGTGCAGCCCCCCCAGGTCCTGGGCCCCCCCAGGGCAGCCCCCCGGCTCCCAGGACCCCCCTGATGCAGCCCCCAGCTCCCAGGACCCCCCAGTGCAGCCCCCCCGGCTCCCAGGACCCCCGACACAGCCCCCCGGCTCCCAGGACCCCCCCAGTGCAGCCCCCCCAACTCCTAGGACCCCCCCGACGTAGCCCCCCAGGTCCTGGGCCCCCCCAGTGCAGCGCCCCAGCTCCCAGGACCCCCCCAACGTAGCCCCCCAGGTCCTGGCCCCCCCAGTGCAGCCCCCCAGCTCCCAGGACCCCCCTGGCGTAGCCCCCCAGCTCCCAGGACCCCCCCGATGCAGCCCCCCAGCTCTTGGACCCCCCACGCAGCCCCCCAGCTCCCAGGAACCCCCCGATGCAGCCCCCCAGCTCCCAGGACACCCCGACGCAGCCCCCCAGCTCCCAGGACCCCCCCAACGGAGCCCCCCAGCTCTTGGACCCCCCCACGTAGCCCCCCAGCTCCCAGGACCCCCCAATGCAGCCCCCCAGCTCCCAGAACCCCCCCAACGGAGCCCCCCAGCTCCCAGGACCCCCCCGCGCAGCCCCCCGGCTCTTGGAGTCCCCAACGGAGCCCCCAGGTCTCAGGACCCCCCGACGCAGCCCCCCAGCTCTTGGACCCCCCAGTGCAGCCCCCCAGCTCCCAGGACCCCCGACGCAGCCCCCCGGCTCCCAGGACCCCCCGGCGCAGCCCCCCAGCTCTTGGACCCCCCAGTGCAGCCCCCCAGGTCCTGGGACCCCCAACACAGCCCCCCGGCTCCCAGGACCCCCCAGCGCAGCCCCCCAGCTCCCAGGACCCCCCCCGTAGCCCCCCAGCTCCCAGGACCCCCGACACAGCCCCCCGGCTCCCAGGACCCCCCCACGTAGCCCCCCAGCTCCCAGGACCCCCCCATGCAGCCCCCCAGCTCCCAGGACCCCCGACGCAGGCCCCCAGCTCCCAGGACCCCCCAGCGCAGCCCCCCGGCTCTTGGAGTCCCCAACGGAGCCCCCAGGTCTCGGGACCCCCCCACGCAGCCCCCTGGCTCCCAGGACCCCCCGATGCAGCCCCCCGGCTCCCAGGACCCCCCAGTGCAGCCCCCCCAGGTCCTGGGCCCCCCCAGGGCAGCCCCCCAGCTCCCAGGACCCCCCCGGCGCAGCCCCCCAGCTCTTGGACCCCCCAACGCAGCCCCCCAGCTCCCAGGACCCCCGACGCAGCCCCCCAGCTCCCAGGACCCCCCACGTAGCCCCCCGGCTCCCAGGACCCCCCCACGTAGCCCCCCGGCTCCCAGGACCCCCCCGATGCAGCCCCCCAGCTCTTGGACCCCCCAGTGCAGCCCCCCAGCTCCCAGGACCCCCCGACGCAGCCCCCCAGCTCCCAGGACCCCCCCCAGTGCAGCCCCCCAGCTCCCAGGACCCCCCGACGCAGCCCCCCAGCTCCCAGGACCCCCGACACAGCCCCCCGGCTCCCAGGACCCCCCCACGTAGCCCCCCAGCTCCCAGGACCCCCCGACGCAGCCCCCCAGCTCCCAGAACCCCCCCACGTAGCCCCCCGGCTCCCAGGAGCCCCAACGCAGCCCCCCGGCTCCCAGGACCCCCCCGGCGCAGCCCCCCAGCTCCCAGGACCCCCCGACACAGCCCCCCAGCTCCCAGGACCCCCCCACGTAGCCCCCCAGCTCCCAGGACCCCCCGGCGCAGCCCCCCGGCTCTTGGAGTCCCCAACGGAGCCCCCAGGTCTCGGGACCCCCCGACGCAGCCCCTTGGCTCCCAGGACCCCCCCACGTAGCCCCCCCAGCTCCCAGGACCCCCCCAACGGAGCCCCCCAGGTCCCGGGACCTCAGGCAGCCCCCCAGCTCCCAGGACCCCCCAGTGCAGCCCCCCAGCTCCCAGGACCCCCCCACGTAGCCCCCCGGCTCCCAGGACCCCCCCGGCGCAGCCCCCCAGCTCTTGGACCCCCCCAACACAGCCCCCCAGCTCCCAGGACCCCCCCAACGTAGCCCCCCAGGTCCTGGCCCCCCCAGGGCAGCCCCCCAGCTCCCAGGACCCCCCCGGCGCAGCCCCCCAGCTCTTGGACCCCCCCGATGCAGCCCCCCAGGTCCTGGGACCCCCAACACAGCCCCTCAGCTCCCAGGACCCCCCCGTAGCCCCCCAGCTCCCAGGACCCCCCAACGCAGCCCCCCGGCTCCCAGGACCCCCCGCAGCCCCCCCGGCCCCCCCCCGCGCGCTCACTGCACGACGGCGTGCTTGCTGGAGGTGAAGTCGTAGCGGGGGCCGTAGAGGAAGGGCACGCGGAAGTAGAAGAGCAGGTAGATGAGGAGGGGGCCGGCGTACTCGGTGAGGAAGACCTGCGCGAGAAGGCGCTGGAGGAAGGGTGCGGGGCCGCAGGGACGGCCGGGGGGAGGGAGGAGGGAGGGATGGAAGGCTGGAGGCACAGGAGGGACGGAGGGAGGGATGGAGGGATGGAGGAAGGAAGAGATGGAAGGTTGGAGGCACAAGAGAGATGGATGTATGGAGGAAGGAAGAGATGGAAGGCTGGAGGAACAGGAGGGATGGAGGGAGGGAGGAAGGAAGAGCTGGAAGGTTGGAGACAGGAGGGATGGAGGGATGGAGGAAGGAAGAGCTGGAAGGTTGGAGGCACAAGAGGGATGGAGGGATGGAGGAAGGAAGAGTTGGAAGGCTGGAGGAACAGGAGGGATGGAGGGAGGGAGGGATGGAGGAAGGAAGAGATGGAAGGCTGGAGGCACAAGAGGGAGGGAGGGAGGGATGGAGGGATGGAGGAAGGAAGAGTTTGAAGGCTGGAGGCACAAGACGGATGGAGGGATGGATGGAGGGATGGAGGAAGGAAGAGACGGAAGGTTGGAGGCACAGGAGGGATGGAGGGAGGGATGGAAGAATGGAGGAAGGAAGAGCTGGAAGGTTGGAGGCACAAGAGGGATGGAGGGATGGATGGAGGGATGGAGGAAGGAAGAGTTGGAAGGCTGGAGGCACAAGAGGGATGGAGGGATGGAGGGAGGGATGGAGGAAGGAAGAGATGGAAGGCTGGAGGCACAGGAGGGATGGATGGAGGGAGGGAGGGATGGAGGGAGGAAGAGCTGGGAGGTTGGAGGCACAAGAGGGATGGATGGAGGGATGGAGGGAGGAAGGAAGAGCTGGAAAGTTGGAGGCACAAGAGGGATGGATGGATGGATGGAGGGAGGGAGGAAGGAAGAGCTGGAAGGTTGGAGGCACAAGAGGGATGGAGGGATGGAGGAAGGAAGAGCTGGAAGGCTGGAGGCACAAGCGGAATGGATGGAGGGATGGAGGGAGGAAGGAAGGAAGGTTGGAGGCACAAGAGGGATGGAGGGATGGAGGAAGGAAGAGCTGGAAGGCTGGAGGCACAAGCGGAATGGATGGAGGGATGGAGGGAGGAAGGAAGGAAGGTTGGAGGCACAAGAGGGATGGATAGATGGAGGTTCAATAGATGAATGGATGAAGGCATGGATGGACAGAAAGAGGGATCAAGGGAGGTATGGATGGATGAAGAGATTGAGCAAGTGACAAATGGAGGGATGGAAGGACAGAGACATGGAGGGGTGGATGAATGGATGGGGGGATGGATGGATGGATAGATGGACAAAAGGATGGATAAGTGGACAGAGGGACGGAGCAATGGATGGAGGGATGCATGGAGAAATCAAGGGAGGGATGGAGGGGTGGTGGGATGGGAGGTGGCAGGTGCAGAGGGCTGGATGGACAGTGGAACGGATGGTGGGATGGATGGAGGAATGGATGGACAGAAGGAGTTATGGACAGAGGAACAGATGGATGGAGGGAACAAGGGAGGAACGGATGGAGGGATGGAAGGACAGAGGTACAGAGAGATGGAAGGAAGGAAGAATGGATGGTGGGATGGATGGCTAGAAGAAGAGATGGAAAGAAGGCATGGAGAGATGTGTGGATGGGTGGACAGGATGGATGAACAAAGGAGTGGACAGATGGAGAGGTGGATGGAGCGATGGATGAACGGAAGGACGGAGGGAGGGACGGAGGGCTGCGTGGCTCACCGTCACCCAGCTGATCTGGGCGCCCAGGTCCCGGAAGTAGAAGGTGGCCGTGGTGCCCACGGGCAGGTTCTGCAGCACATCCTCGTCCTTCAGGGACCTCCCCTCTGCGGAGGGACAGGAGACGGCGGGTGGCCCTGGGGCACCCTGGGGTCCCCCGGGAGGGCTGGGGGGACCCCAGAGCTCCACCAGGACATGGGGCGGGGGGAGGGGGGCACAGCCCGGCCCCCGGGAGCCCCCGGGTGTCCCCGGGGGTGGCACTCACTGGGGTCCAGGCGCAGCGACTGTCTGGCCGGGTACCACTGGGGGTCTGCAGAGAGAGTAGAGACAACATCAATGGTGCCACCAGCACGTGGCCATGGCGAGGACCTCCACGGCCTCGTGATGGGGATCTCCATGACCCCACGGAGGGTCCCCAGCCACAGTGGGGACCACCACGGCCCCACGATGGGGATCGCTATGACCCCATGAAGGGTCCATGGTCGTGAGGGGGATCTTCGTGGACCCATGGAGAGTCTCTGGCCATGACAAGGATCCCCACTGCCCCACAGAGGGTCCCCGGCCATGATGGGGATCACTACGGCCCCACAACGGAGATCGCCATAACTCCATGAAGGGTTCCTGGCCGTGACGGGGATGTCCATGGCCCCATGGAAGGTCCCTGGCCATGACAGGGATCCCCATGACCCCATGGAGGGCCCATGGCCACAACGGGGATCACCACAACCCCATGGAAGATCCATGGCTGCGATGGGGATCACCACAAACCCATGGAGAGCCCATGGCCATGACAGGGATCCCTATGACCCCACGGAAGGCCCATGGCCACGACGGGGATCACCATGACCCCATGGAAGATCCATGGCTGCGATGGGGATCACCACAACCCCATGGAGAGCCCATGGCCATGACAGGGATCCCTATGACCCCACGGAAGGCCCATGGCCACGACGGGGATCACCACGACCCCATGGAGGGTCCACGGATGCGATAGGGATCCCCACAACCCCACGGAGGATCCCCAGGCACGCCGAGGACCCCCGCGGAGGATCCCCAGCCAGGGGGGACACCCTGCAGCGGCAGGAGACCCCGACCGCAACCCCGGCCGCACGTACGGGACTTGTTGAAGAGGTTCTTGATCTCGGCGACGGTGGCGTTGGGCTCCACCTGCGGCAAGCGGAGAGGCCGTGAGAGGCGCCGGCGGCCCCCCCGGGTGCCCCCCACCCTCCGCCGGCGGCTTCACCTTGTCCAGGAAGCAGAGCTTCTCCCGCGTCTTGGCGTCCAGGATCTCCACCTCGAAGAAGAGCACCACTTTTTTGGGCTTCGGGGTCTTGGGCGGCCGGCGGGGCCCGGCGCCGTCGAGGGCCGGCGGCACCGCCAGAGCCTCCATGCCGCCCCCCCCCCCTCCACCGCGGTCCCAAGGAGAAACCCGATCGCCCGAGGCGCTAAATATAACGCCGGGTGCCTCGCGGAGGGTTTTCGAGGCGGGGGGGGATCGGGGGGAACCGCGGGAGGGGGGACAGAGGGGGACCGGAGAGGTGACGGGTCTTGGCGGGGGGCACCCATGGGTGGGGGGTCCGGCGCCGAGGCCGGAATCAGGTCGGATCCCCCCGTGCTTCCCATTGGGGGCTGCAACGGGCCGGTTTTCGACCCCCCCCCCCGGAATAAAACCCAACTAACCCCCCCCCCCCAAAATAAACCCAGCTGCCCCGCGGGGCCCGGCTCCAGGCGGGGTATTAATAGCCGCGGCGGCTGGCACCGTTGCCGTCGGGCCCCGGGGAGCCGCCGGGCCCGCGGGTGCCCCGTCTCGCTCGCACCGGGCCGGGGGGGGGGACCAGAAGAGCCCCCCCGGGGTGGGGGGGTGCAGGTAAGGCCACCTCCGGCGGGACGGATCCTTCCCCATCGCTTCGGGATGGGGGTTATTAAGCCTAACGAAGGCTTCGCGCTAATTAACGGCTGGAAACGGCTCCGGCGGTGGACCCCCCCGGGGGGGGCATCCTGCCCCGCTCCCCGTCTTTGCCGAAAACCCTCCGGTCGCGGGGGGGGGGCCGGATCCGGCACGGGATGAAGGCGGCTTGGCGGCGGGCAGCGGTCGGAGCCGGATGCCGCGGCGGGCGCCGGATTTCGGGGTGCATTTTGGGGGGGGGGGATTTTGAGGGGGGGTTGTGTTATTTTGGGGGGGGTGCCAAAAAAGCGAGCGCGGCGGCTTCCTCGGTTTACCCAACCGCTTACGGCGGCGGCTCCCGTTTCAGCGCCGCTCGGGCCGCGAAATGCCGCGCTAAGCCGGCGCCGGGCGCCTAAAACTAGGTGCCAAGCGGGGGCTCCGCGGTGGCCCCCCCCCGAGAAAAAGGGTCTTTGGGTGCCCCGGGGTGGGGGATAACCCCGTCATGGCCGGGTGAAGAGGGGCTGGTGGGGTGGGGTGTCTCTTTTTGCGGCGGGGCCCCCCGAAATGGCGGCTGGGAGCGTCCTGGGGGGCTGATGGTGGGGGGAAATGGAGCCGGCGGGGCCCCGAAATGGCGGCCGGGACCCCGAAATGGTGGCCGGGCCCCCCGAAATGGCGGCCGGGAGTGTCCTGGGGGGCTGATGGTGGGGGGAGATGGAGCTGACGGGGCCCCGAAATGGCGGCCGGGACCCCGAAATGGTGGCCGGGCCCCCCGAAATGGCGGCCGGGAGTGTCCTGGGGGGCTGATGGTGGGGGGAGATGGAGCTGGTGGGGCCCCGAAATGGTGGCCGGGACCCCGAAATGGCAGCCGGGAGCGTCCTGGGGGGCCGACGGTGGGGGGATGGAGCCGGTGGGGCCCCGAAATGGTGGCCGGGACCCCCGAAATGGCGGCCGGGAGCGTCCTGGGGGGCTGATGGTGGGGGGAGATGGAGCCGGTGGGGCCCCGAAATGGCGGCTGGGACCCCGAAATGGCGGCCGGGCCCCCTGAAATGGCGGCCAGGAGCGTCCTGGGGGGCCGACGGGGGGGGAGATGGAGCCGGCGGGGCCCCGAAATGGCGGCAGGGCCCCCCGAAATGGCGGCCGGGAGCGTCCTGGGGGGCCGACAGAGCCAGTGGGGCCCCGAAATGGCAGCTGGGCCCCCTGAAATGGTGGCCGGGCCCCCTGAAATGGCGGCCGGGATTGTCCTGGGGGGCCGACGGTGGGGGGAGATGGAGCTGACGGGGCCCCAAAATGGCAGCCGGGACCCCGAAATGGCGGCCGGGCCCCCCAAAATGGCGGCCGGGAGTGTCCTGGGGGGCTGATGGTGGGGGGAGATGGAGCTGGTGGGGCCCCGAAATGGTGGCCGGGACCCCGAAATGGCGGCCGGGAGTGTCCTGGGGGGCTGATGGTGGGGGGAGATGGAGCTGGTGGGGCCCCGAAATGGTGGCCGGGACCCCGAAATGGCGGCCGGGCCCCCCGAAATGGCGGCCGGGAGTGTCCTGGGGGGCTGATGGTGGGGGGAGATGGAGCTGGTGGGGCCCCGAAATGGCGGCCGGGCCCCCGAAATGGCGGCCGGGCCCCCCGAAATGGCGGCCGGGAGCGTCCTGGGGGGCCGACGGTGGGGGGAGATGGAGCCGGTGGGGCACTGAAATGGCGGCCGGGAGCGTCCTGGGGGGCAGACGGAGCCGGTGGGGCCCCGAAATGGCAGCTGGGCCCCCCGAAATGGTGGCCGGGCCCCCTGAAATGGCAGCCGGGATTGTCCTGGGGGGCCGACGGTGGGGGGAGATGGAGCCGGCGGGGCCCCGAAATGGCGGCCGGGACCCCGAAATGGCGGCCGGGACCCCCGAAATGGCGGCCGGGAGCGTCCTGGGGGGCTGATGGTGGGGGGAGATGGAGCCGATGGGGCACTGAAATGGCGGCTGGGACCCCGAAATGGCGGCCGGGACCCCCGAAATGGCGGCCGGGAGTGTCCTGGGGGGCCGACGGTGGGGGGATGGAGCTGGTGGGGCCCCGAAATGGCGGCTGGGACCCCAAAATGGTGGCTGGGCCCCCCGAAATGGCGGCCGGGAGCGTCCTGGGGGGCCGAGAGGGGGGGAGATGGAGCCGACAGGGCCCCGAAATGGCAGCCGGGACCCCGAAATGGCAGCCGGGCCCCCCGAAATGGCGGCCGGGAGTGTCCTGGGGGGCCGACGGTGGGGGGAGATGGAGCCGGTGGGGCACTGAAATGGCGGCTGGGACCCCAAAATGGCGGCCGGGAGCGTCCTGGGGGGCTGATGGTGGGGGGAGATGGAGCCGGCGGGGCCCCGAAATGGCGGCCGGGACCCTGAAATGGCGGCTGGGCCCCCCAAAATGGCGGCCGGGAGCGTCCTGGGGGGCCGATGGTGGGGGGAGATGGAGCCGGTGGGGCCCCGAAATGGTGGCCGGGCCCCCGAAATGGTGGCCGGGCCCCCCGAAATGGCAGCCGGGAGCGTCCTGGGGGGCTGACGGTGGGGGGAGATGGAGCCGGTGGGGCCCCGAAATGGCGGCTGGGACCCCAAAATGGCGGCCGGGACCCCCGAAATGGCGGCCGGGAGCGTCCTGGGGGGCTGATGGTGGGGGGAGATGGAGCTGACGGGGCCCCGAAATGGCGGCTGGGACCCCGAAATGGCAGCCGGGAGCGTCCTGGGGGGCCGACGGTGGGGGGATGGAGCCGGTGGGGCCCCGAAATGGCGGCCGGGACCCCCGAAATGGCGGCCGGGAGCGTCCTGGGGGGCCGACGGTGGGGGGAGACGGTGCCGGCGGGGCCCCGAAATGGCGGCCGGGACACCGAAATGGCGGCCGGGCCCCCCGAAATGGCGGCTGGGAGTGTCCTGGGGGGCCGACGGGGGGGGAGATGGAGCCGGTGGGGCCCCGAAATGGCGGCTGGGACCCCGAAATGGCGGCCAGGAGCGTCCTGGGGGGCCGACGGTGGGGGGAGATGGAGCCCGTGGGGCCCCGAAATGGCGGCCAGGACCCCGAAATGGTGGCCGGGCCCCCCGAAATGGCGGCCGGGAGTGTCCTGGGGGGCTGATGGTGGGGGGAGATGGAGCTGGTGGGGCCCCGAAATGGCGGCCGGGCCCCCGAAATGGCGGCCGGGAGCGTCCTGGGGGGCTGACGGGGGGGGAGATGGAGCCGGTGGGGCCCCGAAATGGCGGCCGGGAGCGTCCTGGGGGGCCGACGGAGCCAGTGGGGCCCCGAAATGGCGGCTGGGCCCCCCGAAATGGTGGCCGGGCCCCCCGAAATGGCGGCCGGGAGTGTCCTGGGGGGCCGACGGTGGGGGGAGATGGAGCTGGCGGGGCACTGAAATGGCGGCTGGGACCCCAAAATGGTGGCCGGGCCCCCTGAAATGGCGGCTGGGATTGTCCTGGGGGGCCGACGGGGGGGGAGATGGAGCCGACGGGGCCCCGAAATGGCGGCCAGGACCCCTGAAATGGTGGCCGGGCCCCCCGAAATGGTGGCCGGGAGCGTCCTGGGGGGCCGACGGGGGGGGAGATGGAGCCGACGGGGCCCCGAAATGGCGGCAGGGCCCCCCGAAATGGCGGCCGGGAGCGTCCTGGGGGGCCGACGGGGGGGGAGATGGAGCCGATGGGGCCCCGAAATGGCAGCTGGGCCCCCTGAAATGGTGGCCGGGCCCCCCAAAATGGCGGCCGGGAGTGTCCTGGGGGGCCGACGGTGGGGGGAGATGGAGCCGGTGGGGCACCGAAATGGCGGCCGGGACCCCCGAAATGGTGGCCGGGCCCCCCGAAATGGCAGCCGGGAGCGTCCTGGGGGGCCGATGGGGGGGGGAGATGGAGCCGACAGGGCCCCGAAATGGCGGCTGGGACCCCGAAATGGCGGCCGGGCCCCCCGAAATGGCGGCCGGGAGCGTCCTGGGGGGCTGATGGTGGGGGGAGATGGAGCTGGTGGGGCCCCGAAATGGTGGCCGGGACCCCGAAATGGCAGCCGGGAGCGTCCTGGGGGGCCGACGGTGGGGGGATGGAGCCGGTGGGGCCCCGAAATGGTGGCCGGGACCCCCGAAATGGCGGCCGGGAGCGTCCTGGGGGGCTGACGGTGGGGGGAGATGGAGCCGGTGGGGCCCCGAAATGGCGGCCAGGACCCCTGAAATGGCGGCTGGGACCCCGAAATGGCGGCCGGGAGCGTCCTGGGGGGCCGACAGTGGGGGGAGATGGAGCCGACGGGGCCCCGAAATGGCGGCTGGGACCCTGAAATGGTGGCCGGGCCCCCCGAAATGGCAGCCGGGATCATCCTGGGGGGCTGATGGTGGGGGGAGATGGAGCTGGTGGGGCCCCGAAATGGCGGCCGGGAGCGTCCTGGGGGGCCGACGGAGCCGGTGGGGCCCCGAAATGGCGGCTGGGACCCCGAAATGGCGGCCGGGACCCCCGAAATGGCGGCCGGGAGTGTCCTGGGGGGCCGACGGTGGGGGGAGATGGAGCTGGCGGGGCCCCGAAATGGCGGCTGGGACCCTGAAATGGCGGCCGGGCCCCCTGAAATGGCGGCCAGGAGCGTCCTGGGGGGCCGATGGTGGGGGGAGATGGAGCCGGTGGGGCACTGAAATGGCGGCTGGGACCCCTGAAATGGCGGCCGGGAGCGTCCTGGGTGGCCGATGGTGGGGGGAAATGGAGCCGGCGGGGCCCCGAAATGGCGGCCGGGACCCTGAAATGGCGGCTGGGCCCCCCAAAATGGCGGCCGGGAGCGTCCTGGGGGGCCGACGGTGGGGGAGATGGAGCCAGTGGGGCCCCGAAATGGCGGCCGGGACCCCCGAAATGGCGGCCGGGAGCGTCCTGGGGGGCCGACGGAGCCGGTGGGGCCCCGAAATGGCGGCCGGGCCCCCTGAAATGGCGGCTGGGAGCGACCTGGGGGGTCGACAGTGGAGGAAGACGAGGCCGGCAGAGCCCCGAAATGGCGGCAGGGCCCCGAAACGGTGGCCAGGAGCGACCTGGGGGGCTGACAGCGGCGCAGACGAGGCCAATGAAGCCCCGAAATGGCGGCGGGGCCCCCAAAATGGTGACCAGGAGCGTCTGGGGGAGCCAAGAACAGGGAAGATGAAGCTGGCGGGGCCCCAAAATGGTGTCCGAACCCCGAAATGATGCCTGGGCCCCCCGAAATGGCAGCCAGAAGTGTCCCCGGGGGCCAGCGGCGAGGGGGGACGAGGCTGGCGGAGCCCCGAAATGGCGGCAGGGCCCCGAAATGGCGGCCAGGAGCGTCCCGGTGGGCCGACAGCAGGGAAGAAGAGGCCGGTGGAGCCCCAAAATGGCCGCTGGGCCCCCCAAAACAGCAGCCTGCAGCATCGTGGGGGGACGGCGAGGGGGGACGATGCTGGCAGAGCCCCAAAATGGTGGTGGGCGCCCCAAAACAGCGGCTGGGAGCAACCTGGGGGGCCGACAACAGCACAGACCAAGCCAGCGAGGCCCCAAAATGGCGGCGGGACCCCCAAAATGGCAGCTGGACACCCTGAAATGGCAGCGGGACCCCCAAAATGGCAGCCCAGAGCATCCCGGGGGGGGGGTCAACAGCAGGGGAAGACGAGGCTGGCGGCGCCCCAAAATGGCAGCAGGACCCCCAAAATGGCGGCCAGGAGCGTCCCGGGGGGGCGACAACGGGGGAGACGAGGCACCTGGCCCCAAAATGGCGGCCGGGCACCTCTGGGAGCCAACGGCGAGGCGGGACGAGGTCGGTGTGGCCTCAAAATGGCGGCGGGGCCCCCAAAATGGCGGCTGGGAGCGCCCCGGGGGCCCGTTGCAGCCAGTGCCGGGGGGGGGGGGGTTGGCGCCGTTGCAGCGCGGAGGGGGCGGCGCTGGCTCCGTGAGGGCCGTTACGACACGGCGGCTGTCGCAAGAGCGGGGCAAAGGGCGCCCACGCGGCGCAGGCCCGGGGCCGGCACCGGCGAGTCCCGGCGCGCCCGGCAAAGCCCCGCCGCGCCGCACCGCGCCGGGCGCCTCCCTCGCACCCCCGCCCGCGCCGGGCGGCTGCGCATGCGCACGCCGCCCCCCCCCGCCCCGCAGCGGCGCCAGCGCGCATGCGCACGCCGCCCCCCCCCGCCCAGCAGCGGCGCCAGTACGCAGGCCGCCCCCCCCCCCCGGCGGCGCCACTGCGCATGCGCACGCTGCCCCGCTCCCAGCGGCGGTGCCAGGGCGCATGTTGCCCCCCCCAAGCGGCGCCACTGCGCATGCGCACGCTGCCCCCGCCCAGCAGCGGCGCCAGTACGCAGGCCGCCCCCCCGGCGGCGCCACTGCGCATGCGCACGCTGCCCCCTCCCAGCAGCGGTGCCAGGGCGCATGTTGCCCCCCCCAAGCGGCGGCGCCAATGCGCATGCGCACGCTGCGCCCTCCCAGCGGTGATGCCAGGGCGCATGTTGCCCCCCCAGAGGTGGCGCCAATGCGCATGCGCCGCCGCGCTGCTCCCGCCGCGCTGCCCCCCCCTTTATTCCCACAGCCCGGAGCCGCGCGCATGCGCGCTCCTCGCCGCCGGCAGCGCGCAGGCGCGGGAGCCGCGGCGGCGCATGCGCAGCGGGGGCGCGGCGGCCCTGGGCGGCGTGTGCCCGGTTCGCGGCGCTGCCCGGCGGCTCGGGCGGGCCGGGCGGGCGCGGGGGAGGCCCGAGAGCCGCGGCCGCGGGGCCCGGCGCCGCCTCACCTCGTAGTGCTTCATGGCTCCCCGCTCCGCAGCCGCCGCCGCTGCCGCCTGGCACCCGCTCCCCCCCCCGGCCCCCACGTGATCACCCCCCTCCGCTCACCTGGCGGGCGGGGCCCGTCCTCTGCGCCTCCGCCAATCAGCGCCGCGCGGGCGGCGGCTGGCGACCAATGAGGACGGGGCAGCCTGGCAGCACCGCCCCGCCTGTCGCCGGGGCAACGGGAACGCATGACAGCGCCGCGGCCAATGGGAAGCGCGGGCGGCGCCAGCCAATGGGCGCGCGGCGGGCGCGGCGGGGGCCAATGGCGGCGGCGGGCGGGCAAAGCCGCCCCGCCCCCGCACGTGTCCTGCGGCGCGAGGCCGGGGGCGGGGCCGAGGGGGCGGGGCCTGGGGAGAAGCGGGGTGCGGGGGGGGGTTGGGGGGCGCTGGGGGCCTATGGGGGAGGGGGGCGGCGACACCCACCCCGGGGACCGTCGGGCCCCGGGGGGACATGTCGGGGCGGGGGGGGGACACATGGGGCACGGGGACACGTGGGACATGGGGACATGGGGACATGTGGGGCAAGGGGGGACACGTGGGACATGGGGACACCTGGGACATGGGGACATGTGGGGCAAGGGGGGACATGGGGACATGTGGGACACGGGGACACCTGGGACATGGGGACATGTGGGGCAAGGGGGGACACGTGGGACACAGGGACATGTGGGACATGGGGACATGTGGGGCAAGGGGGGACATGTGGGGCACGGGGACACCTGGGACATGGGGACATGCGGGACATGGGGACATGTGGGACATGGGGACATGTGGGGCACGGGGACACGTGGGACACGGGGACATGTGGGGAAAGGGGGGACACATGGGGCACAGGGACACGTGGGACATGGGGACATGTGGGGCAAGGGGGGACGCGTAGGACGTGGGGACATGTGGGGCACGGGGACACGGACACGGGGACATGTGGGGCAAGGGGGGACACATGGGGTGTGGGGACACCTGGGACATGGGGATGTGTGGGGCAAGGGGGGACATGGGGACACGTGGGGTGACAGGAGACACATGGGACATTGGGACATGGACAAGAGGGGACATGTGGGGCAGTGGGGGGACACGCAGGACATGAGGACACCCGGGGCACGGGCACACCTGGGGCACGGGGACACATGGGGCATGGGGGGTCACATGGGGCAAGGGGGGACACCTGGAGCATGGGGGGACATGTAGGGCAAGGGGGGACACATGGGGTGTGGGGACGTGTTGGGGCAGTGGGGGGGGACATGTGGGCCATGGGGACACATCAGGGTGTAGGGGGACACATGGGGCATGGGGGGGACATGTGGGCCATGGGGGGACATGTGGGGGCGTGGGGACACCTGGGGCATGGGGACATGGGGTAAGGGGGGACACGTGGGCCATGGGGGGCCACCTGGGGCATGAGGGGACATGGGGCATGGAGGGACACGTGGGACATGGGGACACATCAGGGTATGGGGGGACACCTGGGGCATGGGGACACCTGGGGCATGGGGGGACATGGGGCATGAGGGGACATGGGGCATGGGGGGACACGTGGGACATGGGGACACATCAGGGTATGGGGGGACACCTGGGGCATGGGGGGACACCTGGGGCATGAGGGGACACGTGGGACATGGGGACACCTGGGGCATGGGGGGACACCTGGGGCATGGGGGGACATGGGGCGTGGAGGGACATGTGGGACATGGGGACACATCAGGGTATGGGGGGACATGTGGGACATGGGGACATGTTGGGGCCGGGGGGGACACGGGGGTGACATTGGTGACACGTTGTGGCGGGGAGAGGGCTGATCGGGGCATGGGGACAGGAGGGGACACAGGGGGGAGGACACAGGGCACCTCAGGGCCATTGGTGGCATGTTGTGGCCGGGGGGGGGGGTGGTGGTTGGGGCGTGGGGACAGGAGGGGACACGCCGGTGGCCCTGGGGAGCCCTAACGAGGTGGCTTCGTTAGCGCTCCCGCCACGCCCCGTGACTCACCCTCGTTTTGGGCTCGGCCCTGACGAGTCCCCGTGGCCGGGCCGGGTGCCACCACCCGAGGCCACCGCGTGTGTCCCCGTGTCCCTGTGAGTCCTCGGGTCCCCCGTCCCTGTGTCCCCATGTCCCCACACCCCCATGTCCATGTGTCCCCTGTGTCCCCGTGTCTGCACGTTCCTGCCCCTCCGTGTCCCCTGTGTCCCCTGTCCCTCTGTTCCCATGTCCTGATGTCCCTCATGTCCCCATGTCCTTCCACCCCCATGTCCCCATGCCCAGGTGTCCCCCGTGTCCCCATGTCCTCATGTTCCTGCAGCTCCATGTCCCTGTGTCCCCCATGACCCCATGTGCCTGTGTCCCTGCATTGCTCTGTCCCCATGTCCCCATGTCCCCATGTCCCCCATGTCCCTGTGTCCCTGCGTTGCTCTGTCCCCATGTCCCCATGTCCTGATGTCCCACATGTCCCTGTGTCCTTCCACCCCCATGTCCCCATGCCTGGGTGTCCCCCGTGTCCCCATGTCCCCATGTTCCTGCACCTCCATGTCCCTGTGTCCCCCATGTCCTGATGTCCCTGTGTCCCTGTGTTGCTCTGTCCCCATGTCCCCATGTCCTGATGTCCCCCCTGTCCCCATGTCCCCATGTCCCCCATGACCCTGTGTCCCTACATCGCTCTGTCCCCATGTCCCCATGTCCTGATGTCCCACATGTCCCTGTGTCCTTCCACCCCCATGTCCCCATGCCCAGGTGTCCCCCGTGTCCCCATGTCCCCATGTTCCTGCACCTCCATGTCCCTGTGTCCCCCATGTCCTGATGTCCCTGTGTCCCTGTGTCCTTCCACCCCCATGTCCCCATGCCCAGGTGTCCCCCCTGTCCCCATGTCCCCATGTCCCCCATGACCCTGTGTCCCTACATCGCTCTGTCTCCATGTCCCCATGTCCTGATGTCCCACATGTCCCTGGGTCCTTCCACCCCCATGTCCCCATGCCCAGGTGTCCCCTGTGTCCCCATGTCCTCATGTTCCTGCACCTCCATGTCCCTGTGTCCTTTTCATGTCCCCATGTCCCTGCATCTGCATGTTCCTGCACCTCCATTTCCCTGTGTCCCCTGTCCCCTTCTCCCTGTGTCCCCCTGTCCCTGTGTCCCCATGTTCCTGCATCTCTGTGTCCCCATGCCCAGGTGACCCTGTGTCTCCATGGCCCTGTGTCCCCATGGCCCTGCATCCCTGTGTCCCCATGCCTCGGTGTCCCTGTGTCCCTGTGTCCCCATGTCTCCATGCTCAAGTCACCCTGTGTCCCCATGTCCCTGTCCCTGTGTCCCCCATGTCCCCATGTCCCTGTGTCCCTCTACCTCCATGTCCCCATGTCCCTGTGTCCCCATGCCCAGGTGTCCCCATGCCTGTCCATCCCTGTGTCCCTGTGTCCCTGTGTCCCTCTACCTCCATGTCCCCATGTCCCTGTGTCCCCATGCCCAGGTGTCCCCATGCCTGTCCATCCCTGTGTCTCCATGTCCCTGTGTCCCTCTACCTCCATGTCCCTGTGTCCCTGTGTCCCCATGCCCAGGTGTCCCCATGCCTGTCCATCCCTGTGTCCCTGTGTCCCTGTGTCCCTCTACCTCCATGTCCCCATGTCCCTGTGTCCCCATGCCCAGGTGTCCCCATGCCTGTCCATCCCTGTGTCCCTGTGTCCCTCTACCTCCATGTCCCCATGTCCCCATGTCCCTGTGTCCCCATGCCCAGGTGTCCCCATGCCTGTCCATCCCTGTGTCCCCGTGTCCCTGTGTCCCTTTACCTCCATGTCCCCATGTCCCTGTGTCCCCATGCCCAGGTGTCCCCATGCCTGTCCATCCCTGTGTCCCCGTGTCCCCACATCTCCGTGTCCCCAAGGCGGCGGTGAGGCACCCGCAGGGGACGGGTGATGGCACGGGCTGTCAGCACAGGTGACAGTGTCTGGGGGTGACAGGAGAGGCTGTCACCCAGGGCGCCAGGACAGGGACAGACTGCCACTGCGGGTGCCATGCTGGGGGTGACAGGATGGGCTGTCACTGCAAGTGGTGGTGGCTGTTGGTGACAGAGGATGGGTTGTCACTGTGGGAGCTGCTGTCGGGGGTGACAGGGTGGGGTGTCACCACAGCATCATGTTGTGGTGACAGGGGGCAGGTGTCCCCACGGTGCCACCATGTTGGGGTGACAGGAGCCAGGTGTCCCCTGGCACCAGGTTGGGGTGACAGGAGCTGGGTGTCCGCACAGCGCCGCCGTGTCGGGGTGACAGGGGCTGGGTGTCCCCACGGCGCCGCCATGTTGGGGTGACAGGAGCCGGGTGTCCCCACAGCGCCGCCATGTCGGGGTGACAGTGGCTGGGTGTCCCCACGGCGCCACGTCAGGGGTGACAGGGGCTGGGTGTCCCCTGGTGCCATGTCGAGGTGACAGGAGCCGGGTGTCCCCACGGTGCCACGTTGGGGGTGACAGGAGCCGGGTGTCCCCACGGCGCTGCCATGTCGAGGTGACAGGAGCCGGGTGTCCCCTGGTGCCATGTCCGGGTGACAGGAGCCGGGTGTCCCCACGGTGCCACATCGGGGTGACAGGAGCCGGCTGTCCCCACGGCACTGCCACGTCGGGGTGACAGGAGCCAGGTGTCCCCCTGGCACCACATCGCGGTGACAGGAGCCAGGTGTCCCCACGGCGCTGCCACGTCAGGGTGACAGGAGCCAGGTGTCCCCCTGGCACCACATGGTGGTGACAGGAGCTGGGTGTCCCCACGGCGCCGCCATGTTGGGGTGACAGGAGCCGGGTGTCCGCACAGCGCCGCCGTGTCGGGGTGACAGGGGCTGGGTGTCCCCATGGCACCACGCCGGGGTGACAGGAGCCGGGTGTCCCCATGGCACCACGTTGGGGTGACAGGGGCTGGGTGTCCCCACGGCGCCGCCATGTTGGGGTGACAGGAGCCGGGTGTCCCCTGGTGCCATGTCCGGGTGACAGGAGCCGGGTGTCCCCACGGCGCCACCATGTTGGGGTGACAGGAGCCGGGTGTCCCCTGGTGCCACATCGGGGTGACAGGAGCCGGGTGTCCCCACGGCGCCGCCATGTCGGGGTGACAGGGGCCGGATGTCCCCATGGCACCACGTTGGGGTGACAGGAGCCAGGTGTCCCCACACTGCCATGTCCGGGTGACAGGAGCCGGGTGTCCCCACAGCGCCACCATGTTGGGGTGACAGGGGCTGGGTGTCCCCACGGCGCCGCCATGTTGGGGTGACAGGAGCCGGGTGTCCCCATGCCGCCACGTTGGGGTGACAGGAGCCGGTGTCCCCACAGCGCCTCCATGTCGGGGTGACAGTGTCTGGGTGTCCCCACGGCGCCACATCGGGGGTGACAGGGGCCGGGTGTCCCCACAGCGCCGCCATGTCGGGGTGACAGGGGCCGGGTGTCCCCGGTGCCATGTCGAGGTGACAGGAGCCGGGTGTCCCCACAGCGCCGCCATGTCGGGGTGACAGGAGCCGGGTGTCCCCTGGTGCCACATTGGGGTGACAGGAGCCAGGTGTCCCCTGGTGCCACATCGTGGTGACAGGGGCCGGGTGTCCCCATGGTGCTGCCATGTCGGGGTGACAGGAGCTGGGTGTCCCCTGGTGCCACATTGAGGTGACAGGAGCCAGGTGTCCCCACGGCACCACCTTGTTGGGGTGACAGGAGCCGGGTGTCCCCATGGCACCACGTTGGGGTGACAGGAGCCGGGTGTCCCCACAGCGCCTCCATGTCGGGGTGACAGTGTCTGGGTGTCCCCACGGCGCCACATCGGGGGTGACAGGGGCCGGGTGTCCCCACAGCGCCGCCATGTTGGGGTGACAGGAGCTGGGTGTCCCCATGCCGCCACGTTGGGGTGACAGGAGCCGGGTGTCCCCACAGCGCCTCCATGTCGGGGTGACAGTGTCTGGGTGTCCCCACGGCGCCACATCGGGGGTGACAGGGGCCGGGTGTCCCCACAGCGCCGCCATGTCGGGGTGACAGGGGCCGGGTGTCCCCTGGTGCCACGTCGGGGATGACAGGAGCCGGGTGTCCCCACGGCGCTGCCATGTCAGGGTGACAGGAGCTGGGTGTCCCATGGTGCCACGTCGGGGTGACAGGGGCCGGGTGTCCCCGGTGCCATGTCGAGGTGACAGGAGCCGGGTGTCCCCTGGTGCCACATCGGGGTGACAGGAGCCGGGTGTCCCCACGGCGCCGCCATGTCGGGGTGACAGGGGCCAGGTGTCCCATGGTGCCACATTGAGGTGACAGGG
This sequence comes from Dromaius novaehollandiae, assembly GCF_036370855.1. Taxonomy (NCBI): domain Eukaryota; kingdom Metazoa; phylum Chordata; class Aves; order Casuariiformes; family Dromaiidae; genus Dromaius; species Dromaius novaehollandiae. Next base: position 11,100 of record NC_088127.1, on the reverse strand, counting down.
GCCGGGTGTCCCCACGGTGCCACATCGAGGTGACAGGGGCCAGGTGTCCCCACAGCGCCACATCGTGGTGACAGGGGCCGGGTGTCCCCACGCTGCCATGTCCGGGTGACAGGAGCCGGGTGTCTCCTGGTGCCACATCGGGGTGACAGGAGCCCGGTGTCCCCTGGTGCCACGTCGGGTTGACAGGGGCCTGGTGTCCCCACAGCACCACATCGTGGTGACAGGGGCCAGGTGTCCCCACAGCGCTGCCATGTCAGGGTGACAGGAGCTGGGTGTCCCCACGGCGCCATGTCGGGGTGACAGGGGCCGGGTGTCCCCACGGTGCCACATTGAGGTGACAGGGGCCGGGTGTCCCCACAGCGCCACATCGTGGTGACAGGGGCCGGGTGTCCCCACGGTGCCACATTGAGGTGACAGGGGCCGGGTGTCCCCACGGCGCTGCCATGTCCGGGGACAGGAGCTGGGTGTCCCCACGGCGCCATGTCGGGGTGACAGGGGCCGGGTGTCCCCTGGTGCCACATCGAGGTGACAGGGGCCAGGTGTCCCCACAGCGCCACATCGTGGTGACAGGGGCCGGGTGTCCCCACGGCGCTGCCATGTCCGGGTGACAGGAGCTGGGTGTCCCCACGGCGCCATGTCGGGGGTGACAGGGGCCGGGTGTCCCCTGGTGCCACATCGAGGTGACAGGGGCCAGGTGTCCCCACAGCGCCACATCGTGGTGACAGGGGCCGGGTGTCCCCACGGCGCCATGTCGCGCTGACAGGGGGGGCGGGGCGACAGGGGGGCGGGGCGACACCGCCGTGACGCGCCCGGCGGCGGCGGGGAGGGGGGGGGAGACAGCTGACGTCACCGCGCCGCCGGGCCCGCGGCGCCCCGTCTCCACGGCAACGCCGCGCGGGGTCAGGGGTCACCACCACCGCGCCCCCCCCCTCCCTCCCTCCCTCCCCGGGCAGCAGAGTGGGCGTGGCCAGCCGCGACCCCGCCCCCTCGCGGAGAGGGGAGGGAGCGAGAGGGCGGCGGCGCGCGGCGCTTCCCGCCCTGCGCCGCGTGACGCGGCGCGCGGCCATTGGGCGGCGGCGGCGCGCGGGGGGGCGGGGCCGGAAGGTTCTGGAGGGCGGCGGGGCCGTCTGGAAGCTTCCGCCGCGGCCATATTTAAGCGGCGGCGGCGGCGGCGGCGGGGCCCGGTGCCCGCTTCGCCGCCGCCGCCGCCATGGGCAAGGACTACTACCGCACGCTGGGGCTGCCGCGCGGCGCCTCGGCCGAGGACGTGAGGCGCGCGTACCGCCGGCAGGCGCTGCGCTACCACCCGGACAAGAACACGGAGCCCGGCGCCGAGGAGCGCTTCAAGGAGGTGGCCGAGGCCTACGACGTGCTCAGCGACCCGCAGAAGCGCGAGATCTTCGACAAGTACGGCGAGGAAGGTGAGCGCGGGGGGGGGGGGGGACGACACTGGGGGGGGCAGGGCCTGAGGGGGGGGCAGTTGTGAGGGGGGAGGGCCTGAGGGGGGGGGAGACACCTGCGGGGGGGGGCACCGAGAGAGGGGGGACACCTGTGGGGGGGGAGGGTGAGGGGGGACAGCTGTGGGGGGGGAGACACTTGTGGGGGAGGACCCCGAGAGAGGGGGGACACCTGTGGGGGGGGGGAGGGCGGGAGGGGATGCTGAGAGAGGGGGGACACCTGTGGGGGGGGAGGGTGAGGGGGGACAGCCGGGGGGGGGGGAGACACCTGTGGGGGGGGACGTCGAGAGAGGGGGGACACCTGTGGGGGGGGGAGGGTGGGGGGGGACGTCGAGAGAGGGGGGACACCTGTGGGGGGGGGAGGGTGGGGGGGGACGTCGAGAGAGGGGGGACACCTGTGGGGGGGGAGGGTGGGGGGGGACGTCGAGAGGGGGGGACACTTGTGGGGGGGGGACGTCGAGAGAGGGGGGACACCTGTGGGGGGGGAGGGGGGGATGTCGAGAGAGGGGGGACACCTGTGGGGGGGGACGTCGAGAGAGGGGGGACACCTGTGGGGGGGGATGTCGAGAGAGGGGGGACACCTGTGGGGGGGGAGGGCGGGGGGGGACGTCGAGAGATGGGGGGACATCTGTGGGGGGGGAGGGTGGGGGGGGGACACCGAGAGAGGGGGGAGACATGTGTTGGGGGGGCACCGGAAGAGGGGGAGGTACCTGGGGGGGGGACACCGGAAGAGGGGAGACACCTGTGGGGGGGTGAAGGGCCTGGGGGGGGGGGATACTGGGGGGTGGGAGACACCTGTGGGGTGGAAGGGCCTGAGGGGGGGGACACTGGGGGAGGGGAGACACCTTGGGGGGGGAAGAGTGTGTGAGGGGGGACACCGGGGGGAGGGGGACACACCTGGGGGGGGGTCGGGCCTGGGGGTTTGGGGGGGAGGAGCTCAGGGTGGTGGGGTGAAGGTGGAGATGGGGGGGACAAGGTGGGAACCAGGGGGGTCCTGGGGTGTAGGGTGGGGGTCCTGGGGGGGCAGGGTGATGTGGGTCAAGACCGGCAGCTTTAGGGTGCTGGGGTGAAGATGGCGGTTGGGGGGGTTTTGGGGGTGCTGGGGGGGTTCAGGCAGGCAGTGGGGGGTCCCTATGGGTGCTGAGGGTGCAGGTAGGCCCTGGGTGCTGCTGGGGGGGGCAGGGGGTAAAGACGGGGGGGCCCAGGCAGGCAGGGAGGGCGCTGGGTGACGGCGGGGTTGGGGCGTCACCCGAAGCAGCGGTGCCGCCTGAGGGCAGGGTGCCGGGCCCCATGGGTGCTCCCACCCCACCCAGCCGCCCGAAAGCTGCTGGCTCAGGCCGCCCTGGGGCGCGGGGGGGGCGGCGCTTGGCCCCCGCCCCCGGCCCAGCAGGCCCTACCTGTTGGGCGCCCGACGGGTCGAGCGGGTGCCGCCGGCCGCGGCGCCGAAAAGGGAGCGGAACCGGTTCCGGGCCGCCCGATTCGGGGCGAATCGCGGTGACGGAGTTGGACGGTTGTTTCTTCTCCCCTTGGGAGCAGAACCAGTTCCGGGCCCCCCCTGATTCTGGGGGTGAATCCAGAGTTGGTGACAGTTGGATGGTTGTTTTTTCTGCCTTTGGGAGCAGAACCGGTTTCAGGCCAGCGCTGATTCCGGGGGTGAATCCAGAACTGGTGACAGAGTAGGAAAGTTGTTTTTTCTCTCCTTGGGAGCAGAACTGGTTTCGGGGCCCCCCCAATTTGGGAGGCGAATCATGGTGACAGAGTAGCACGGTTGTTTCTTCTCCCCTTGGGAGCAGAACTGGTTTCAGGCCCCCCAATTCGGGGGCGAATCGTAGTGATGGAGTCGGACGGTTGTTTTTTGTCCCCTTGGGAGCAGAACCGGTTTCAGGCCACCACCAATTTGGCAGTGAATCCAGAGCTGGTGACGGAGTAGCACAGTTGTTTTTTGTCTCCTTGGGAGCAGAATTGGTTTCGTGCCCCCCAATTTGGGGGCAAATCTTCGTGATGGAGTAGGACAGTTGTTTTTTCTCCCTTGGGTAGCCTGAAACCGGTTCTGCTCTAAATTTGGAGGGTGAATTGTGGTGACGGAGTTGGACGATTGTTTTTTCTGCTGTTGAGAGCAGAACCGGTTTCAGGCCACCTCTGTTTCAGGGGGTGAATCCAGAGCTGGTGATGGAGCTGGACGGTTGTTTCTTCTCTGCTTGGGAGCAGAACCGGTTCTGGCCCCCCCCAATTCTGGGGGTGAACCCAGAGCTGGTGACGGAGTTGGACGGTTGTTTTTTTCTTGGGAGCAGAACCAGTTTCAGGCCCCCCCCTGATTCTGGGGGTGAATCCAGAGCTGGTGATGGAGTAGGACGGTTGTTTCTTGTCCCGTTGGGAGCAGAACCGGTGTTGGGCCCCCCAATTTGGGGGGTGAATCATGGTGACAGAGTAGGACGGGTGTTTCTTCTCCCTTTGGGAGCAGAACCGCTTTCAAGCCACCCAATTCGGGGGGCGAATCGTGGTGACGGAGTCGGACGGGTGTTTCTTCTCCCCTTGGGAACAGAACCGCTTTCAAGCCACCCAATTTGGGGGGGCGAATCATGGTGACGGAGTCGGACGGGTGTTTCTTCTCCCCTCGGGAGCAGAACCGCTTTCAAGCCACCCAATTTGGGGGGGCGAATCGTGGTGACGGAGTCGGACGGGTGTTTCTTCTCCCTTTGGGAGCAGAACCGCTTTCAAGCCACCCAATTTGGGGGGGCGAATCGTGGTGACGGAGTCGGACGGGTGTTTCTTCTCCCTTTGGGAGCAGAACCGGTTTCAAGCCACCCAATTTGGGGGGGCGAATCGTAGTGACGGAGTCGGACGGGTGTTTCTTCTCCCTTTGGGAGCAGAACCGCTTTCAAGCCACCCAATTTGGGGGGCGAATCGTGGTGACGGAGTCGGACGGGTGTTTCTTCTCCCTTTGGGAGCAGAACCGCTTTCAAGCCACCCAATTTGGGGGGGCGAATCGTGGTGACGGAGTCGGACGGGTGTTTCTTCTCCCTTTGGGAGCAGAACCGGTTTCAAGCCACCCAATTTGGGGGGGCGAATCATGGTGACGGAGTCGGACGGGTGTTTCTTCTCCCTTTGGGAGCAGAACCGCTTTCAAGCCACCCAATTCGGGGGGCGAATTGTGGTGACGGAGTCGGACGGGTGTTTCTTCTCCCTTTGGGAGCAGAACCGCTTTCAAGCCACCCAATTCGGGGGTGGAATTGTGGTGACGGAGTCGGACGGGTGTTTCTTCTCCCCTTGGGAGCAGAACCGGTTTCAAGCCACCCAATTCGGGGGGGCGAATCATGGTGACGGAGTCGGACGGGTGTTTCTTCTCCCTTTGGGAGCAGAACCGATTCCGGGGGCCACCCCAGAGCAGCTACCGCAGCCGGCCGCCTGTTTCCCCCCCGCAGGACTGAAAGGCGGCGGCGCCCCGTGCGGCGGTACCGGCGGTAGCACCACCACCACCGCCGCCAACGGCCCCCGCTTCAGCTACACCTTCCGCGGCGACCCGCGCGCCATGTTCGCCGAGTTCTTCGCCGGCCGCAACCCCTTCGACGCCTTCTTCGCCGCCCCCGACGACGCGGAGGCCGACGACGGCTTCGGCGTCTTCGCCCGGCCGCCCGGGGCCGCGGCGGCGGCGGGGGGGTGCCGCCGCCAGGACCCCCCCGTGCTCTACGACCTCCACGTGTCCCTGGAGGAGGTGCTGAGCGGCTGCACCAAGAAGCTGAAGATCTCGCGCCGGCGCCTCACCGCCGACGGGCGCACGGTGCGCAGCGAGGACAAGATCCTCGCGGTGGAGGTGAGGCCCGGCTGGAAGGCCGGCACCCGCGTCACCTTCCCCGGCGAGGGCGACCAGACGCCCACCAACGTCCCCGCCGACGTGGTGTGCGTGCTGCGCGACAAGCCCCACGGCGTCTTCCGCCGCGACGGCGCCGACCTCGTCTACCCCGCCCACATCAGCCTCCGCGAGGTGCGGGTTTGGGTGGGGGGGGGGGGGCACCCACATCAGGGCCCCTCGCCTGCCCCCCGTTTCGGCTGTGGGATGGGGAGGGGGTGACGCCGATGGTTGCTGCCCCCAGTGGGGGTTTTTGGGGGGATGGGGAGGGGTTTATTTTGGGGGGGGGGTGGCAGGGGGTGGGGGTTTTTGGTAGGAGGGTGTTGGGGGCAGGGGGAGAGGGGTGTTTTTTGGGTGGGGGGGGTTTTTAGGGGGGATGAGGAGGGGTTTTTTGGGGGGGGGGAGGGTTTCTTTGAGGATGGGGAGGGGGGATTTTGGGGGGGGGGATTTTTTGGGGGGGTTTGGGGGGGTGGCAGGGGGTGGGGGCTTTTGGGGTGGGGGCTTTTTGGGGGGATGGGGAGGGGTTTATTTTGGGGGGGGGTGGCAGGGGGTGGAGGTTTTTGGTAGGAGGGTGTTTTGGGGGCATGGGGAGAGGGGTGTTTTTTGGGTGGGGGGGTTTTTAGGGGGGATGAGGAGGGGTTTTTTGGGGGGGAGGGCTTCTGGGAGGATGGGTAGGGGGGTTTGGGGGGGTGGCAGGGGGTGGGGGCTTTTTGGGGGGATGGGGAGGGGTTTATTTGGGGGGGGTGGCAGGGGGCGGAGGTTTTTGGTAGGAGGGTGTTTTGGGGGCATGGGGAGAGGGGTGTTTTTTGGGTGGGGGGGGTTTTTAGGGGGGATGAGGAGGGGGTTTTTTGGGGGGGAGGGTTTCTGGGAGGATGGGGAGGGGGGATTTTGGGGGGGGATTTTTTGGGGGGGGTTTGGGGGGTGGCAGGGGGTGGGGATTTTGGGGTGGGGGCTTTTTGGGGGTATGAGGAGGGGTTTATTTTGGGGGGGAGGGCTTCTGGGAGGATGGGGAGGGGGATTTTGGGGTGGGGATTTTTTGGGGGGGATGGGGAGGGGGGGTTTGGGGGGGTGGCAGGGGGTGGGGGCTTTTTGGGGGGATGGGGAGGGGTTTATTTGGGGGGGTGGCAGGGGGCGGAGGTTTTTGGTAGGAGGGTGTTTTGGGGGCATGGGGAGAGGGGTGTTTTTTGGGTGGGGGGTTTTTTAGGGGGTATGAGGAGGGTTTTTTTGGGGGGGTGGTGGGGTTTTTTGGGTGGGGGGTTTTTTAGGGGGGATGGGGGGTTTTGGGGGGGTGGCAGGGGGTGGGGGCTTTTTGGGGGGATGGGGAGGGTTTATTTTGGGGGGATGGGGTGTTTTGGGTGATGGGGAGGGGGGGTTTTGGGGGGGGTTGGGGGTGATGGGAGTGTTTGGGGGGATGAGGAAGGGGTGGGTTTTTTGGGGGGAGGGGGTGTTTTGGGGGGGTGGGTTTTGGGGGGGTGGGTTTTGGGGGAGGTTTTTAGGGGGAGCTGGGGGTGCTTTTTCAGGTGCCGGGGTGGCTGTTTTGGGGGTGGTGCCGGGGGGGGGGGTAGGTTTTTAGGCGATGGAGAGAGAGGGGGTGGGTTTTAGGGGGGCACCGGGGGGGCAGTTTTTGGGGGGTGGTGCTGGGGGGGTGTTTTGGGGGGGAAACTGGGGAGGTTTTTGGGTGGTGGGGAGGGTTTTTTGGGGCAGGTTTTTTGGGGGTGTCCAGGGGCTGTTTTTTTTAGGTGACTCTGAGGGGGGGGCAGTTTTTGGGGGGGTGTCGGGGGGGCAGTTTTCGGGGGGGGTGTCGGGGGGGCAGTTTTCGGGGGGGGTGTCGGGGGGGCAGTTTTCGGGGGGTGTCGGGGGGAGCAGTTTTCGGGGGGGTGTCGGGGGGGGCAGTTTTCGGGGGGGGTGTCGGGGGGGCAGTTTTCGGGGGGGTGTCGGGGGGGCAGTTTTCGGGGGGGTGTCGGGGGGGGCAGTTTTCGGGGGGGGTGTCGGGGGGAGCAGTTTTCGGGGGGGCGTCGGGGGGGGCAGTTTTCGGGGGGGTGTCGGGGGGGGCAGTTTTCGGGGGGGTGTCGGGGGGAGCAGTTTTCGGGGGGGGTGTCGGGGGGCCAGTTTTCGGGGGGGGTGTCGGGGGGCCAGTTTTTGGGGGGGTGTCGGGGGGGCAGTTTTTGGGGGGGTGTCGGGGGGGCAGTTTTCGGGGGGGGTGTCGGGGGGGCAGTTTTCGGGGGGGGTGTCGGGGGGGCAGTTTTCGGGGGGGCGTCGGGGGGAGCAGTTTTCGGGGGGGTGTCGGGGGGGCAGTTTTCGGGGGGGGTGTCGGGGGGGCAGTTTTCGGGGGGGCGTCGGGGGGAGCAGTTTTCGGGGGGGTGTCGGGGGGGCAGTTTTCGGGGGGGGTGTCGGGGGGGCCAGTTTTCGGGGGGGTGTCAGGGGGGCAGTTTTCGGGGGGGTGTCAGGGAGATTTTTGGGGCAACAGGGAGGGTTTTTGATGAAGCTTTTTTGGCAGAAGAGGGTGTTTTTAAGCAGAGTTCTCTGTGGGGGCGTTTTATGGGGGGGGTTCCCGGGTGGCGGGGAGGTTTTCAGGGAAACCAACAGGCGCTAACACCTGCCTCCGCCTGTCCCAACAGGCGCTGTGCGGCTGTACAATCCAGGCGCCCACGCTGGACGGCCGCACCATCCCCGTGGCCTTCCAGGAGGTGCTGCGGCCCGGGGCCAAGCGCCGGCTGCCCGGCGAGGGGCTGCCGTTCCCCCGCGACCCCGAGCGCCGCGGCGACCTCGTCCTCGAGTTCCACGTGCGCTTCCCCGAGCGCATCCCGCCCGCCGCCAAGCCCCTCCTCGAGCAGATCCTGCCCCCCTAACCCCCACCGCGCCCCCCCTTCCGTCTTTGTCCCATCGCCAGGGACCAAAGCGCCGTTTGGGGACATTTTTTTCCCCCATTTCGGCACTTTTGTCCCCCCCGAACGCTGGACGGTGACAAAAAACACCCGCGTGGCGTCGGTTTTTTGGCACAGCTCCGGTTTGGCTGCTTTAATGGGGTGTTTTGAGGGTTTTTTTTTTTAGATATCGGGGTTTTTTTGATGGGGGAATTTGAAGAAACCCTCAAACGCCCCCGTAAACACTGGGATTTTTGGATGGGGGGGTTGAAAAACCCCCAACCCCCCCCCCGTTAACACCGGGATTTTTGGATGGGGGAGTTGAAAAACCCCCAAACCCCCCTGTAAACACCGGGATTTTTGGATGGGGGAGTTGAAACCCCCCCAACCCCCCCTATTAACACCGGGATTTTTGGATGGGGGGGTTGAAAAACCCCCAAACTCCCCCATTAACACTAGGATTTTTGGAGGGGGGGGTGTTGAAACCCCCCCCAAACCCCCTTGTTAACACCGAGATTTTTGGAGGGGGGTTGAAACCCCCCCAAACCCCCCAGTAAACACCGGGATTTTTGGAGGGGGGAGTTAAAACCCCCTAAACCCCCTGTAAACACTGGGATTTCTGGATGGGGGGGTTGAAACCCCCCCCCCAAATGCCCTGTTAACACCGGGATTTTTGGATGGGGGAGTTGAAACCCCCCCCAAACCCCCCCATTAACACCGGGATTTTTGGAGGGGGGGTTGAAACCCCCCCCAAATGCCCTGTTAACACTGGGATTTTTGGATGGGGGAGTTAAAAACCCCCTAAACCCCCCGTTAACACCAGGATTTTTGGATGGGGGGGTTGAAACCCCCCCAAACCCCCCCATTAACACCAGGATTTTTGGAGGGGGGGGTTGAAACCCCCAAACCCCCTTGTTAACACCAGGATTTTTGGAGGGGGGGTTGAAAGCCCCCCCCAAACGCCCTGTTAACACCGGGATTTTTGGATGGGGGAGTTGAAACCCCCCCAAACCCCCCTGTTAACACCGGGATTTTTGCATGGGAGAGTTGGAGAAAACCCCCAAACGCCCTGTAAACACCGGGATTTTTGGATGTGAGAGTTGAAAAACCCCATAAACACCGGGATTTTTGGATGGGGGAGTTGAACCCTCCCCCCAAACCCTCCGTTAACACCGAGATTTTTGCCGGGGGGGGGGTCGAACCCTGATTTTTGCCGGGGTTTTGCCCCCCCCCCATTCCACCTTGTGTACAGATTTATATATATATATTTTTTGTACAAAACTCTGTAAAATTGATTTGTAATTAGTAAAAAAGGGAGCGTTCTACCTCGTTTGTGCCTCGTGGTGGTGGGGGGGGCGGGGGGGGGCTCCAGTAAAGCCTCTTTGATGGGAATTTGGGGGGGGGGGGGATGAGCCGGGGGGGGGGATTAGCGGGTGGGGAGGGGAGGCTAAGCCGGGTTGGGGGGGGGGGGGGTTAATGGCATTAAGGCTCTGGGAGCACTAAGGGGATTTAAGGGGGGGGGCAAAGCTGTCGTGGGTGCGGCCCCCCCCCCCCCCTCGAAAAAACGCGCCGATCTGGGGCTTTTTTGCCCCAAATTCGCCGCGCCGGCGGCCTCGCGCGCGCTTCCCCTGCCGCCCTGGGGCCTCCCGGCCCCGCCTACAGCTCCCAGCAGCCCCCGCGCCCGGCGCCCGCAGCGGGGCATGCCGGGACTTGTAGTCCGCCGCGCGGGCGGGCTCATTGCGGAGCAGGGGGGGTGCTGCCTCCCCCCCCCCCCGCCGCCCCCATGGTACCGCCCGCGTGCCGGGCTTGGGTTGGGCTGCGCCCCCCCCCCCTCCCGGCGCCATTTCCTGGAGCCGCCCCGCCCCCGCGCGGCGCCCATTGGCCCAGCGGGCGGCGCCGCGGCGCGCTGATTGGGCGGCGCCGGCCACGCCCCCTCCCCCCCCCCCCAAGCACTCCGGTGGTTCAGGCCCGGCAGCGCCCGGCTGGAGTTGGCGGAGTGACGGGCCCGGCCCGGGGACGCGGACGCGGACGGTGAGGGGGGGCCGATAGCGGGGGGGGGGCACCGGGGAGGGGGGGGGATCCGATACCCGGGGGGGGGCACCGGGGAGGGGGGGGGATCCGATACCCGGGGGGGGGGGCCGATACCGGGGGGGGGCACCGGGGAGGGGGGGGGATCCGATACCGGGGGGGGACACCGGGGGGGGGGGGATCCGATACCGGGGGGGGGCACCGGGGAGGGGGGGGGATCCGATACCCGGGGAGGGGGCACCGGGGGGGGGGGGGCCGATACCGGGGGGGGGGCACCCGGGAGGGGGGGGGGATCCGATACCGGGGGGGGGCACCGGGGGGGGGGGGGGATCCGATACCCGGGGGGGGGGCACCGGGGAGGGGGGGGCCGATACCGGGGGGGGGGGCACCGGGGAGGGGGGGGGGGATCCGATAACGGGGGGGGGGGCACCGGGGGGGGGGGGGATCCGATACCCGGGGGGGGCACCGGGGAGGGGGGGGGATCCGATACCGGGGGGGGGCACCGGGGAGGGGGGGGGGATCCGATACCGGGGGGGGGGGCACCGGGGAGGGGGGGGGATCCGATACCGGGGGGGGGGCACCGGGGAGGGGGGGGGGATCCGATACCCGGGGGGGGGCACCGGGGAGGGGGGGGGGATCCGATACCGGGGGGGCCGATACCGGGGGGGGGGGGCACCGGGACCCGGGGGGGCCCGGGGACACCGTGGGGGGGGGGGGGCGGATTCCTGGGTCCTGCCTCAGTTTCCCCGGGCCCCCCCCCCACCTTGTGCCCCCCCTTGTGCCCCCCCACCTCAGTTTCCCCTTCCCCGGGGCCCCCCCCAGTTGTGCCCCCCCCCTTGGGACCCCCCGTGCCTCAGTTTCCCCTTCCCCGGCCCCCCCCGTGCCCCCCCACCTCAGTTTCCCT